>NC_056728.1:959029855-959297355 GCF_019279795.1 Protopterus annectens
GAAATGGCAGTTGATTAACCAAACTGCTAGTATCCATCACCCTTTTAAATGTAGTGAAAATATGGCTAATACCAGGGGTAATATAATGACATTTCCTGTCATTTAAACAATAATCTCTTAGAAACCGATATATTTTATTGATGCCCAAAGAAGAATTTAATTGTGCCTCATAGCCATTATTTGATATTATGCTAATTTCTTGTATATTTTTCCAAGTTGAAGTGTACGAGGTATTTAGCCAGCGACTCACTATATTATTAATAATAGTAGATTTTACATATAATTCAATATTAGGAAATCCAGTGAGTTTATGGTGTCCTTCCACATAGGTTTTATATTAATTCACAAATGTTGGAGTTGCTTATTTTCCCACCTAAAGTTATAATGGTATGTCTGCAAATAACTGAATTATTGAACAATGGCAATCATTTTAACAAAATGCCTTTTACATTTGTAACATTTCTTATAAAAGTAACAAATGGTTCAGTTGACAATGCAAACAATAAGGGTGACAATGGGCAACCTTGCTTTGTTCCCCTTTAGTATCTGAACTGATAGATAAACATGAACGAATTTTAACACAAGAAAAATTGTTATATAACTTCATTATTAACTCGAAGTCCAGGGAGAAGTTATATCCTTTAGGTATTTTGTATAGATAAGTCCAACTGATGGAGACAAATGCTTTATCTGTGTCTGAGCTAATGACAGAGTTCTTTTTTTGTTTTTATTTGCAATGTCAGTCAAAGTTAATAGTCTAATAATTTTACCCTATACTTTCCTATGTAGTATAAATCCTGTTTGATCATTTTCAGTTAAGGCTGGCATTATATTATTCAGTCTCTTAGCTAATATAGACATAAATATTTTGCAATCAGCATTTAATAAAGAAGCAGGACAATAAGAAGAACATAATTTAGACTCTTTGCTTTGTTTTAAGATAGGTGCAGTTAAAGAAAAAAATCAGGAAAGGGTATATTCATTTAATAAAGAAGCAAGACAATAAGAAGAACATAATTTAGACTCTTTGCTTTGTTTTAAGATAGGTGCAGTTAAAAGAAATTCAGGAAAGGGTATATTCATTTCATTTTTAATCTCACAAAAAGCCTTTAGTAATATCTTTAATGTGTTGTCTGGAATTATTTTATATACTTCTGGAATTATACCATCTAGTCCTGGGGCCTTATTATTTTTTAAGCTTTTGATTTGTTTGTTCAGTTCTGTAAATTATAGTGATTTATCTAAGATCATAACTTGCTATTTTGTTAATTTATTTTTTATACTATTCTTTAAAAAAATTCTCAGTTAACTTATTTTCAAAATGAGAGTTTTATCATTAATTGATTTATAATGGACTCGAAAAGCTTCAAGTTTAACTTTTAAATCAGTTATTTTTTATAAGTGTTATTGACCATATAATTATATGATTCATATTGTTTCATTTTTAGATCTTATAGCCAAGGTATATAAGTTTTTAAGGTTAACAGAGTATGATTGCAACTTACGTTTTTCCAAATTTAGTGAAACTTTGTGGTTTAAAATTTCTAAATATTTCTGATTTAATGTCATCAATTCTGAATTTGCAATGTTATCATTAGATTTTAGATTTAGCTTTAATTTATCAATTTTAGTTTGTAAATCAATTCTCTATCCCACTCCATTCTCTTTAAAACATACCAGTTCTTAATTCTACCATAAAAGTATGCCTTGAATGTATCCAATAGTATAGTATTTGAAACTTCCCCATTATTGTTGAGCTCCAAAAACAAATTTAACTCTTTTAAAAAGCATTCTTGAATACCTTTAATCTTTAATGTATAAGCTGGAATCCTTTGCCAGAAATCAGATTATCGTTTTTTTTTTATCAACATTAAAAGTTACTGCATTATGATAAAAGTAGACATGATGTTATTAAAACTGCATCTACTTTAGAATGTAGATTATTGGAAATAAAAACCTTATCAATATTTGTTTGGGTTCCAAATCTAAATGAATAATGGGTATAACTATGAGAACATGCAATTTTTGA
This sequence comes from Protopterus annectens, assembly GCF_019279795.1. Taxonomy (NCBI): domain Eukaryota; kingdom Metazoa; phylum Chordata; order Ceratodontiformes; family Protopteridae; genus Protopterus; species Protopterus annectens. The sequence continues at coordinate 959,031,885 of NC_056728.1, forward strand.
GTCAAATATATCTCTTAAATTCATTATGTTAATGAAATGGCTTAATTTTTTTTACTGAGGCTATCTTAGGTTTTTTCACACATATAAATAGCTTTATCAGATAATAAACAATTAAAGTCTCCAGCTAAGATAATTTCACCTTTTATATGTAAGGCTACTGTATCTAAATATTTCTCAACTATTTTACTTCCAGTTCCAGGTATCCAATATGCATTAAGTGACATAAAACATTTCCTATTAATTCCCAACATAACTATACTCAGTATTCCATTTTTATCCAAATAAGTCTCTAGAATTGTTGGCATCGTATGAGACTTTTTCCACATTATAAGAGTGCCTCTTCTTTTAGTTCTATCACATGAAGCTACTAAAACTGAATAATCATTAAAAGACAATTTATCTAAATCTAAAAGTGTGTCTCCTGTAAAAAGACTATATGTGCTTTATGCATTTTGATAAATGTAAATAAACTAGCTCTTTTTATACTGCTATTAAGGCCATTAACATTGAATGATAAACAGTTATATATCCACATCTAAAAATATATTTGAAACAACTATAATATGCTTTTGTATATAGTAAATTGTGAATAACTGAATACATTTTTCTATGAATGAAACAACAAAGTTAACCATTAACCTTTGAAATAAATCAATATTTACATTTACAGATATGGAACAACATGTTCCTGGTTTGATGAGACTCTTATTCAAACCACACTCTATCCACATTTCTCTCTCCTAATAGTCTCTGTTTGCTACTGCCATAAAAATAAAACCATTAGCAAAGAAATGTTTATAAAATGGTAAGTCATTTCTATATCAATATATTTAAAATCATCTTTTTCCATTTCCATATTTAGTTATTCATAGATTTATTGTTATAAGTAAGGTATATTATGTATATTATTGAGATCAGACTTGTAATTTAAATCAAAAGGAAGATTCAAAAATATTATATTGAAGAGGAAAAAATAATATATATACGTGCGTGAATGAATAAAACAAAATGGGTAAGATGTGTATCGATTTGAAACAAAAATTACACGTTCTATATGATTATAGAAGGCCCCTCAGTATAACTGAAGTACTAGATCACCTTGTAGTTTTAAATGTTAAGATTATGACATTTATTTGAACTATTAATCGTGCTAAAACTATCAATATACAATGAGCAGCAGTATTTAACCAAAAACAACTCTGATATGTTTATATCTTAATAAAGAAGCACCGTCAGTGTTATAAAATGCCACAAAGGTCATCACATAAAAGAAAACTGCTTTCCTACTGTTAATGACTACATTTTCCATAACCACACACTAGATATAGATATATATATATATATATATATATATATATATATATATATATATATAGAGTTCATTTCAGAATGTCAAAGTTTTAAAACATTGAATTTCATATGGTCGAGACCATATGATCAAAGTTTTAAAATTTCAAAACTCTGAACAGAGATATGCATACAATGCAGAATGAGAAATTTTCCTTTTTCCTCACTGTAGTGCAATCACGGAGTTGGTATATTTAAATAGCGGGCTGTGTGGGGTGCAGGGGTGCTTGCCCCTGCAAAAACATTGCAGAACATGATTTTGTGGTCTTTTTGGATTCATTTCAGAGTTTCAAAGTTTTAAAACTTTTGATCCTCACAAATTTGAAGTTTTGAAATTTCAACATTCTGTAGTTGTTGTTGTATCTTTCGTCTTTTCCCGGTTAGGGGTCGCCACAGCGGAACTCCGGTCCGCTAATGATTGGCAGTGGATTTTTACGTACTGAGTTGCCAGCCCTAATGTACAACCTTCAACAAAGGTACGCCCATTCACGCATGTCTCCACATAGAAGACGCTTTAGCTGAGAATCGAACAGGACAACGTCTTACTGTGAGGCGACAATACCGCAGCACCACCACCGCAGCGCTTCGACATTCTGTAGTGACTATATAATATTAATATATATATATATATATATATATATATATATATATGTATATAAAATGGTTTACTGGCAAAAGGGCGATCGGAATTTGTTCGAATTCCATATGTCTGATCGCCCAATTCGACATCCTAAAATAATACAAAAAAATGTTGAAATGCACAACATTGAATGCTAGTGTGCATTCGCTGTTTTGTAGTTCAACATTTTGAATGTAGATTGTGCTATAGTACGGATCAGAAATGTACCCTTCCCCTCACTGTAGTGCGATCTCAGAGTCTGTATATATAAATAGCAGGGGGTGTGGAGAGGGCTTGCCCCACTCCAAAAACATTCTGTGACTGTTGACCAGAAGTGTAGTATTTTCGGCAAAGTCGACATTTCTGAGATGTCGACTTTACCAAAGTACTTCATTCTATATTTATGTGGTTCATTCTTGTGATTCTGATTCAGAAATCTGAACACTCGCACAATGTTGGCGTGAGAATATATATATATATATATATATATATATATATATATATATATATATATATATATATATATATATATTCCATACATTTGGTTGAATTACACTTAGTCGAAAATTATTACAGGCATTTCACATCACTGAAAGCTCACTTGACTGAAAGCTCACTTGGTTGAAGTTAATTTGGTCGAAAATGGAATATAGCCCCTGCCCCACTGCAGTGCAACCCTGGAGTGAGAATATTAAATAAGGGGGGTGTGGGGGTAACAGCCCCCCACATTGGGGAGTTATGCCCCCCACATTATGACATTATGCCAATAGTTTTTACTAAAGATATATATGTATCAATGCATTTCTAATGGATATACCTTCTTTTAATAGTGAATACATTAAAATTATGTGGGCGGGCTACGCCCCACACCCCCCATTGTGGGGGGCTGTGTCACCCACACCCCCCTTATTTAATATTCTCACTCCAGGGTTGCACTGCAGTGGGGCAGGAGCTATATTCCATTTTCGACCAAATGAACTTCGACCAAGTGAGCTTTCAGTTGTGTCTATTTTAGTATAGTCACTCATTTCAACTTTTAATTTGTGTGCTGGCATTAAACACATATGTTCTCATCCCACCACACTTTTTGGTCTTTCCTTTATATGATCATTTTTATGAGTAGGAATTATAATTTCGAACATGAATTGGTAACTTTGCACTACAATTCACCTGATCTTACGGTACCAGGCAACTTCATTAACAGCATTCCTTTATGATTATGTATTTTGTGAATTACTTTTCTTACAATAAGGATGTTACAATTAAAAACATAATACATTTGCAGTTATTTTTTCACTTTCTGCAGAAAGAAGCAAATACGCACTTTCTTTCACAATGGTGATTTATTTACATATTTCAGTAGTAATCTTTGACATTCTTAGACTGTGTAGTGTTTCATTTTTCCTACCTTTATAAGCTGTGAAAGATCCCACTTAAATAAGAAGTAAGACTTAAATAATCCCACTTTATCACTTCACTTCAGAATTACAAAATAAGCTACAAAAATAGTTTGAAATTTGTGCCTTTCATGTATGTTTGCTTTCTCTCACCATTCTTGGTCCCACATTTTCAGTTAGTTTTAGAGAAGCTGCCGCATATAACGAAAGTGAACCATAATATAAATATTTTTTCTACACATAGTTTGTAATACAAACCAAAGATAGATAATCATTGTCTAATATCACCAAGATCCAAGTGTATTGTGGGATGAATGCCTGTTTGACACTTTATGGCCATACATGTACTCACAGCAGTCCATGTACTTCTTAGAAACATACAGATATACTTTTTCAGTCACTGTAGAATACCCCACTATGTTTATGTTGTCTGAAATGCAAACTAGTTCCTCACGCCTGGAACGTACACAAGTGAAATACAGTAGTAATACAATTACTAGCTGAACAGTCTAAAATTGTACATTAATACACTTATTATTATTAATCTATCTGTATTCAATTGAAAGATAGAGTTGCTTTCCTCAGACGAATATATCATCTGTTAAAAATATAAATCATAACATACCAAACATAATATAGCAGTCAATTGCAGTAACAGCCATGAAGTGGGGATGCCTAGACCCTTTCTTGTTATTGTTGCAATATTCTAAGTATCCTACATGTGTTTGAAGGTCATGTCTGGTTTTCTGTATCCTTTGCTGGCAACAAATCATCCCCGCAAAGCTTACCAGGATTAAAAGAAGCTTGCAATCCTTGTTTTAACATTCTGAAGCAAACGTCACTGAACAGTCAACCGGGAATTGGGAAAATGTTCATATTAATGTCTTACACTGAAAAAGGGCTCGACAGCATTGCTTATCAATTGCTGTTACTCTGTACATTTTGCCAACTGTCTTCATTTCAACAACACAAAGCTATGTATCCCATCCACAGACAGTGGAGTACTACCAATACCACCCCAGTATTCAGGAACGTCACAAATCAAAAGAAATGACAGCTAAAAGAAAATACACAGACATTCATTCTGTTGATAGAAACCTACATACCCCCCCGCCCACACACACACACACACACACACACACACACACACACACACACACACACACAAACAACAGGCAAAAATATATTACTGCTTTGCTACACTTTCTTATTAAAGCATGCCAGTAACAAACCCCATTTATTTAGGCTACTTACATCTATATACCACCATTCAACATTGGAATTATACTCACATAATCATCAAACAGAAATGAATACATGAAGAGGAGAAAAAGAGAAACAGAAAAGAAAGAGAGAAAAAGAAACACACAAAGGAAAGAAAATTACCTTATTTATATCTCCCATAAAACATGCTGAAGTACATAACATTGAAATACTGCATTTAACATAAACTTCAGTTGTGTTATTCATTTTTCTTTAAACTTTTTATTGGAATCCTCTTTAACAGTCCAACCATTTTTTGTTGCATGTCTCTTTAAACTTGGTGCTGACCAGTCCATGTCGTCAATATCAGTTAATAAATGTTTTCTTTTGCACAAAGTCTAAGGCTTCATGAAGGGAGTTAAAAATCCTGTCTCTATCAGAGAGAGATATTTTTAATTTTATTTTTTATTTATTTATTTCATTTGTTAACTGGCTAAATGCCCATTTTCAGAGGAGGCCTGGGGAGAAAAGATACTTGCATACAGTTGAGACAAATTAAAACTAACTGAACAAAGTGATGAATAATTAATAGTATTTACAGTGTACAATGTACATCCTGAGTGGTAATAAAAATTATAGCAGTAATTAACAAAAATTTACAAACTTTTCACATTTTAAGATGGTATAGTGAAATATAGCATTAATTAACAAAAGGTTACAAGAGTGGCACCGTTTGAGAAGGAAATAGCATGAAATAGTAGTGAACTGTGTGCTACACTTTGACAGGATAAAGAAATGCAGTTCTAGTAATTCTAGCAGGGAATAAAACTTGCAATTTAATGTTAGATTTTTTTAAGGGATTCTATAAAGGGGACACATTGTTTTCTTCTTTAAAATATTGCAGAAGTGTAATAATTGTCAAAATGAATGATTTTCCCATTTATTTTCACAGGAAGATTTGACCAAGCAATTCTTAACACCAAATATTTGTGTTAAGAGAAATCTGACTATTATGGATCTGGGAGTGGATGGATTATTTCTAATGAGGTTTTGACAAAGATCTATGCACTCTTCCACTCCCAAATGAAAGAGACTCTGGAAGGTTTAAAGTCTTTGGTAACCAGTTATTCAAAAACTGTATCATACAAATTTCACATGACTTCAGGACTCCATTTCAATAAATCAGAATCAAAATTTTTATTTTAAATAAAAAAAAAAAAAAAAAAAAAAAAACTGCAGACTAAGGGGGATAACATCATAGGGAAAAAAGAATCTACCTTAAAATATCTAGGAATTGAATTATGCAAGGATAATAATGAATTAGTCTCAAAAATCTACAGTAATATCATCAATACAATTAAAGTCTCTGTGGAAAAATGGAACAAAATAATATTAACATTTGAAGATAGACTACAGTTAATATTTATGGTCACGGTGGTGCTGCGGTTAGCATTGTTGCCTCACAGCAAGAGGTTCTCCCATTCGATTCTCGGCTGGAGCGCCTTCTGTGTAGAATCTGCATGTCCTCCCTGCAGTCGACTGATGTTCAAAAGACATGTAGGTAGGTGCTTGATTGAAAGGGTGTGCCTTCTTTGAAGGTTGGGCATTGGGCTGGCAACTCAGCACCATAAAAATCCACTCCCAGTCATTAGCGGACCGGAGTTCCACTGTGGCAACCCCTAACTGGGAAAAGCGGAAAGACTGCCCAAGACCCTATATATAGCCTTGGCAATACAACTGTTACCAGAAAGGAATATACTTAAAGAAATAAATGCATGCCTAATAAATGTTTTATGGTTTCCCAAAAGAAACAGAATAGCTTTAATACATCATATCAGACCATGGAAACAGGGAGGATTAAACTTTCCTGATATAGAAACATATATAAAAGCATCAATATCTGAAACAATCTCAAATTGGATAAGTCCAAATTACTCTGCAAATTGGAAAGAATTACTAACTGTAATATCAATAAATAAATTTGATTTACAAAAAAATTTCAAATAGATAAAAACAATTTGCCATGGCATATATTATATATTAGTATGCAATATAACATAACAAAACTAAACCCACTAAAACTCATATGATTAATTATTACATTGACTCATTTAGGAAAATTATTAATGCAAATATAGATTAAAAAATCTGGTTTGATCGTTTAACACCATTTGTAGTCACAAAGAACTTTCCACATAAAATATATAGAGAAATTATTAATTCCTGGGAACAGAAAGGATTTGTTTGTTGGCTCCAGTGTATCAAAGAACTGAAAGGTTTAGATATGCAAGTAATAAAAACAACATACAAAGTTCCACAACAGGACTGGCTAACTTTACAGAGCATTCTGTCATATTCAGATTTAAGTAGAATAATTAACAATTCTTCATTAAAAGAAATATCTAAATTTATGAAATACATATATGAAATCATATATAATGACTTTAACATGGGAAACAGTATTTTAAAATGTTACAAAATTTACGAAATACATATATGAAATCATATATAATGACTTTAACATGGGAAACAGTATTTTAAAATGTTACAAAATATTGATAAACTATAAAACAACACCCAAATCTTCATATTGGAAATATATAACAAAAGGACACTCAATACAGCTAACTGAAGATAATTAAAGAAATATATTATTATCAATAAAATATATATGCTTTATACAATACTGAAAAGTTTTTAATTGGAAATGCTTGCACAGAGCATTCTTAACCACAGATAGAATCAGTAAAATTAGTTCTTCCATGAAAGGAATATGTTGGAGATGTGAGTAAGTACACAATGCAGATTGGAACCACATTTTTTTGGTTGTGTTAAAATTAAGCCATTTTGGGATGGTATTAATAACTTTCTACAAGCTTTATTTAATGAATTGTTTTGTTTAACTAAAGCTCTTGTATTATTAAATGTGAACGAAGGTCCTCATTTGAATAGCCAAACATGTATCTAGTATGGACTATACTTGCAATTTCAAGGAAGTGTATAACAAGAAGATGGAATACAAACACAATACCAATTTTGGAAGACTTCTACAGCCTACTGAAGACCACAGTACTATTGGAAATTAAAATTAAAGAACTAAGAATTTATCCAAAGCCATTTATCAACAACCCTTGGGGAAAAGTCTTATCGTTGATTGACACTATACAATAATTGATCAGACACTCTGATAATGGATTGGACATACTTATAAAGTAACTGTATGCATTAAGATCTGTTATAATGTCAGGCTAATGTAAATAGTGTGTATAGTTATTTAAGATGTTATGTATAAATACTATGGAATTCATTCAAATGTATTTGAAAAATAAAAAAAAAATTGAGAATAAAACTGTATCATGTTATTTCCTTCTTCCTTTTCAGGCACTCCATACATTTTTATATTATTTCCTCTTGCTTTACTTTGTAAATCATCTGTTTTCTCCAAAAGTAAAGTGTTATGCTTCAGTAAAGATTCATTATGACTTTCATTCTCAGACAACCTGCCATCCATATAATTCACAGCCTCTTCTACAGAAGATATTTGATCCGACTGTTTCTTAATGACCTCGTTAAGCAAGTCCAGTTGTTTTTTACTGTCCTGTTTTATATTATCAATTTTAGTTTCCAGTTGGTCCATAGCTCTTTTTTCATCACACTGTCCTGGTGTGAATTTTTTGAGTGTGCTCATGATGGTATCAGCATGTTGAAGAACTTTTGACAGGATTTATATTAAAAAAAATACTCCAAGACTTGTTTTTCTTCTGGCTATTCACAAAAATGATGACATTCAGTCACTATAACTATATATAGATCTATTATTTGATAAAAAAGTATAATTTCCTGTCAGAATAATAGAAAAAAGGCAAAGCAGAAATTTAGAGTTGTTAGCTGCTGGCATCTTAACCATGCCCCAAGGACTGGGAGTTTTTGAGATACAAAGTTGTAATGTTTTGTGCAATAGTTTATATTATTTTTTATTGAGACTGATTGCCATCTTGTGGTGAGATCATTGAGACATGCTAAGCAAAGTATTTCAAGTGTAAGTTGTCTTTTAATGCTTTGTAAGTCAGATGTATATCTCTTCTTAAAAACTGGATAAGATACAGAGAAGAGAGATTTGTTGTAATCATTATCTGTAGGAGAAGGCATGAAATCTTTTAGTTCTCTTTGCCAGGCCTCTATATTTTGAGTGTACCAGATGGTGTGTGAGTAGGATACAGAATGAGGTACAGTGTTTTGTAGTTGGTCTGAGACTGTATACAGAGGGACTGTTACCTTCTGGACACATGAGTAGGATATAAAATGAGGTACAGTGTTCTATAATTGGTCTAGTAAGATGTTGTACAGATAGGAAGTTACTTTCCTGACATATGAGTAGGATAGAGAACAAGGTTGTCCTACAATTGGTTTGATTAGACCTTATTTTATTTATTTATTTGCTTACTGGGATGGGGCACTGATCTCAGTGAACCATTTGCAAGGACAGCCGGGGTGAATAGGATCACATAAGAAATCAACAAAACATATTTACAGATGCAAAACCATGGATGGAAAATGGAATCATGCCAAACAGAGCTTTATGGACAAGATGTAGACAGAGTGACTGAGATGGTTTATGCTACAGGGATAGCAGCATATCATTATACAGAGCATAGGATCATAGGGAGTTACTAGGCTATTGGCCCTGAGGCCCTTATAAACCTAGCCAAGAGTTTAGCCCATGCATAGACAGTATGCAGATCTCAGAACAGGTAAGTGACAATAGTTGCAAGAAAAGATACCATGGGGAGAAGACAAAGAAAAGATTGTAAGAGGTGTGCACAAGGAAGATGAGTAGAAATAAGTGTGAGAGAGAGAGATGCAAAGAGGAGAGGGAAGTAGGATGCATGAGAGACGGTAAGTAAAAGAGATGATAAGATGAGATAAGGAAGGATGAAATGGGGATAAAAGGGGTATGTGAGAGCTCGGCAGAGTTCTTGTAACATGACCTGAGTGAGTGCAGCTGCACTTTGCTTGGATGAAGAGGTGTTCTTGAGGTGTTGTCTGAAGTCAGAATACATTTGGACATTCCAGATAGGATAGGTGCTAGTATAGAAATGCATGTTCAGTGCAATAGATATTAGTTTATGGAGTTAGTAGGGAGGGTTGAGACTGAGAAATACCCCTGAAATAATATGTGGGGGTTCTGGTGAAAAGTTTATGATTGAGATGGTATAGTGTCTCATGAGAAAGGGCTGTGTGAATTAATGATCCTTGTAGGAGGTTGTATCTCAAATATACTGGGAGACAATTAGCTTTGGTGAGAGTTGGGCAATGGTGTTCATTATTGGGGGAGTTAGTAATGAACTGGCAGATTTTATTGGAGGTAGTTTGTAAGGTGTTGACATTTTCTTTGAGGATGCAGGTATAATGAGAAGTCCATATTCAAGCTGAAATAACAGTAAACATTTGTGTCTAGCAGCTTTGGCTGGCTTGAACAGAAGGGGCGATGGCGTGTTCAGTCAGAACATTAGTGTGTTGATCATTTTGCATGTGTTTTGCATATATAGTTCAAAGTTAAAAGATTGGTTTAGCCAAGTGCCAAGGTAACCAAAAGATGGAATAGTTTCTATGGTGATATTGTTAACATATTAAATATTGAAGAAGCTGGGTGCTTTGGCTATGTTTTGGTTGGTTCCATATAGTATTACTTTTGTTTTTGAGGGACTGAGTACAAGTTTCTGGCCTATTTGCCACTGGTTGAGGGTTTTGAGGTAATCTTGGAACTGCGTTTGTATAACAGAGTAGGATTTGTTTGATATGTAGGGGACCATGTTGTCTACATAAAGAATTAGAGGTATCTTTGGATGATCAGATGGGAGTTTGTTGATAAATATTGAAAAGAGTAGAGGGGCTAAAGTGGAACCTGGGAACTCCTTTCATAACAGGAGCTGTTTCAGATGTGGTGGTGTCTACTTCACCTTGAAGGATCTTTTTTTGTGGAAGTCTACAAACCCAAGGTTTTACATTGTCACTAATGCCTATTTCAGTTAATTGTTCAAATAGTAAGCTAGGGTCCATTAGATCAAAGACTTTTGTGAGATCAATAAAGACGGTCCTTGTCAGGTTGACTGTGTGCATATTGGATGGGATATCCTGTATGAGGGAGTAGAGTGCTGTTATGGTGCTGCATCCAGACTAGAATCCATGTTGCCTCCTGGGTTTAAGATGGTATGGATGTAAATAGGCAGTAATTATGATGTAGATAATTTTTCTAGTATTTTACATAAAGTGGGAATTATTGAGATAAGACAAAATTGTGAAGCAGTAGTTGGCTAGACAGTTTTGGAATTGGAGAGACTGCTGCTGTTTTCCATAAAAAAATAATAATAAATAAATAAAAGAATAAATAATAAAAAATAAAAAAATTGAGGCATAATCTTATTAGTTAAGTAGAGGTTGTATATGTGAGTGAGGGAGTAGGTGATAAAGTCCTTACAAAGGTGAATGAACTAAGGGACTAGGTTACGTGTACATATTTGTACTTGGTCCAGTTGTGTGTCAGTCACTTTGTTTCTAATCTTTTTGAAGTGGAATGTAAAGGGGGAGAGGGTGACTGTGGGGGTGGTAGATTTGTGTTGATATGTGGCAAGTTGCTGAACTGATTGTGGAAGTCATCGCATGAGAGTTTGTATGTGATGCTTTTAGAAGGGTTCAAGGGAGTGGAGTTGTATTGCATTTTTCCACTAGTGAACAGGTTGATGTCTCTCCAGAATCCTTTAGGTTTGACTAAAAGTGAGAGTTGATGTGGGTAAAACTTAAGCTGGCCAGGAGTTCTGACATACCAATGGCTTTTGGTCCTAAGTAGTTAAGGTTGACATCAGAATGATTAGGTTACATTTTTGGGAGCTTTGGCATATATTTGTTAGATGAAGGTATTCAGTTTTGTTAGTGAAACTGATGGAGGTATGTATGCACTGGCTATAACAAGGGGTTTTTGGTTGCGTGTTGGAAGTTATACTTATTCTTACAAAGAGGGACAATTGCCTCCCTGATTGCTCCTCTGCTCATGTATGACTAGAAGGACATCATAAATACACCAAGCTAATGCACAAACTCCCATGCCTATTCCTGTACAACATCACTGCTTAGGGATATAATGTGCACAGACTTGACAGACCACACAAACATGGTGGAGGCATAGCCATTATCTACAAAAATAACCTCATCCTGCAACTTCTGGATTGTAACCTACTTCAATCCCCTAACTCGGAAATACTAGTCTCTCCCCTTCTCCTAAACACAAATAAGTACATCACCATTCTAGCAACCTACATTCCCCCCGGTAACAATTCCCAGCTAATAGAAAACCTCCTCTACTGGACCTCTTCCACTTACAACCAAGAAACAATCATTTTAGGTGATTTCAACCTAGACTGGTCCACCTGTAACTCAGATAATCCAATGAACTTTATCAACCTCTTTGGATTCTCACAACTAATTTCTAGTCTAAACAGAATTGACAAACATACTAATAAGCATTCCATACTAGACTGGATTCTCACTAACAAGCCAAACATGTGCAACCAAGTTGCCTGCCTCCCAGACTCTCTTAGCGACCACATGCCCACCTTCCTGCTTAGGCAAAAAGTAAACCCAGCTAAAACAACCATATATAAATATATGAGCAATAAAAGACACTTCCCTATAGATACCTACAACTCTATCCTAAAACAATACAACTGGACCCCCTTAAAACACCGTAACCTAGATGACACAGTCCAATACTTCAATGAATCATTCTTAAAGCCACTTAACTCTCTGGCCTCAATTAGAAGAAAGTGCATCAAAACAAAATCAAATCAATGGCCAGGCTGTGTTGTACATGAACTACAGAATGAACTGGCACCCCACCTAAGTACCATGTTCAATCATAGCCTCATCTCAGGCTTTGTGCCCACTGAATGGCACACAGTGACGGTTATCCCACTCCAGAAAGGGGGAGCCACCACGGACTCCGGGAACTACTGCCCCATTAGCCTGATGAGACTGGTCTGCAAAGTCATGGAACGTATCATCATGGAACTTATAAACAAAGACAATGGTAATCTCCAAACTCTGGACCCTACCCAGTTCAGGTTTGTAAAAGGCAGATCATGTCTTCTAAACCTGATAAGACTTCTTTGAAGCAGTCACCAAAGCCGTAGACAAGGGTAAGGTGGTTCACACAGCCTATCTAGATCTCGCCAGGGCTTTCGACACCATCTCCCACTCTGGAATTATAGATAAACTCACTAAACTAGGTATAAATCCCTATGTCACAAGATGGGTTGCCAACTGGCTCACTGACAGAACCCACACTATGAAAGTAGCAGACTCCAAATCCGACTTCATACCAGTAACAAGGGGAGTACCACAGGGTTCAGTCTTGGGTCCTCTCCTGTTCGGTATCTACTTCTCTGACATACAGGCTAACACATAAGGACTTTGGCTAACAAAGTTTGTAGATGACTGCAAACTAGGAGCCATAATCGAAACTCCTAACTATGTGGACATCCTACAAAAGGGCCTCACTGAGACAGATGACTGGTGTCAAAGCCATGGCCTCACGCTTAATGGCAAAAAATGCATCATCATCCCCTTTGGTAAACTCTGTACAAATCAACTATGACATAGGCGGTAGTCTACTTAACACCGAATGTGAGATGAGACCTTGGGATACAGGTGGACAGTAGTCTCTCCTTTGATAATCACATCGCCACAGTAGTCAGGAAATCCTTCTACATGGCGCACACCATCACAAAATGTTTCTCATCCAGGAAACAAAGAGGTTATTGTTCCCCTCTACTCGTCGCTATTAGACCCACTATAGAGTACAACGTCCCTTGTGGTATGTACCTCACAAGACATCTACAACAACTGGAAAGGCCACAGAAATACCTCACAGAGGATTACCAGCCTCAAACAGATGCCCTATGCAGACCGTCTCAAACAACTCCAGCTTTACTCCGTCACATATCGCCTACTCAGAGGTGATCTATGCCTAGCATACAAAGCTATGTCAAACCCAGAGCTGTTGGACATGCTCCACTTAAAGAAATCCCAATCCCTCTGAGCTACACGCTCTAGGGAACTAAACCTTGTCACCACAATAAACAGAACATGCTGGAGGGATATATTCCTGTCCCAGAGACTCCACATACTCTGGAACAGGCTTCCTATCTATGTCAAACAAAGCTCCTCATTAGCACTCTTCAAGAAAAATCTTGATGATTGGATGGGAAATAGGAAATTCACCCCAGGGATCACTTCTGTGGCTCTGCTCGACAGTGGCACAGGAAAATAATTTTCTTGGATGGCAAAAGCCAGGGTACCTTTTTGGCTAGGCTTATATAGGGCCAATAGCCTAGTAGCTACCTATAAACCTATGAACCTATAAGTATCAACACTCTGCAAATAATGAAGGAAAGAGATTTAGCCTGGCAATGCTATAAGTCATCCAAAACCCAAGTTTCTCTCTTAAAATACCACCGACTTAGAAACCAAACCAAAACGCAGATTCAAAAAGACAAACAATCATACTACTCACAACTCCAGCTAAAATATCAAAACAACCCTCAAAAATTGTGGGCCACTATTAAATAACTCTTAAACCCAGGGCATATCTCCCCAACTCCACAGACAGCATAGCAGCCCAGTTTAATTCTCACTTCATAAACTCCATACAGTCCCTCCTAAACAACAAAAACAGTGACCCACCAACTATTCCCAGTCATTCTACCACTGATAACTTCACTCTTTCATTCAAACCCATCCAGACTAGCCACATAAAAAAACTCCTCCACAAACTATAACCAACACTCACCACAAACTACCTCTCAAGTTTCTAAAGATAGCAGCAGACTTTATCTCATAGCCAATCTCCATAATCCTCAATCGCTCCATCTCTGAACAATACATTCCCAAACTGTGAAAAATCTCCCACATAATTTCTCTACACAAAGGAGGAATATCCACAGAATTAACAAACTACAGACCAATTGCCATACTACCCCTTAAGCAAAATTCTAGAAAAATGCATACACTCACAACTAATGTCCCACCTACTACTAAACAATACCCTCTCGAGCTCCCAGCATGGTTTTAGACCTAAACTTCACACCACTACCACCCTCCTTAGTTTCAGTCATTCCATCAACCAGCTAAATAACAATGGTTACCATGTATCAACAACTTTTCTAGATATGTCAAAGGCTTTTGACACTGTTTCCCATCAAAAACTATTATATGAATTATCTGCCATAAATCGTTCCCACTCTGCTGTTTCCTGGTTTCATAGTTACCTGTCCTAACATCACCAGGCAGTCAAATGGCAGGAAGAACTCTCTATCCTCCTGCCAGTCTCTGTTGGCGTCCCACAAGGCTCCATCCTAGGGCCCCCTACTCTTCTCCATCTTTACCAATAAGCTTAGCTTCACCACTGACCAAGCCATAACTGTCCGATATACAGATGACTCCACCATCATCTGCTCAGCTCCCACACTCCCTGAACTCAGAACTAAAACCCAGAAGGCATTCTCTGACATAGAGCATTATTTAACAAAAAATCAACTTATCTTAAACCCTAACAAGACGAAACTTATACTTTTCACTAAGAACAGAACCTCATCTCCCTCACCCCCCCTTCCACATCATTGCATCCAATATCACAAAAATCAAGCCAGTTGAAAGTACCAAATTACTAGGAGTTACTATTGACAACTTATTAAAATATGACAAACATATATCTCTCTCCATAAAAAAATCCACATTAAACTTTGTTCATTATATAGATCCAAAACATTCATCACCCCTACCACTACACAATCCATTGCAATGCATACCTACTAACTACCTTAATGTATGCCTCCCCTATTTTCACTAACCTTAGGAAATCTGATCTTAACAAATTAGAGGCATGCTATCACAAAATTGCTAAATTTGCAACCGACCTCCACAACCATACACACCACTGCACTACCTTAAAACAGTTAAGATGGCTTGAATTATCACACCTACCAGCATTCAACCAATTTGCAGTTTCCCACACAATTATACACCAACCCGATAACTGCCCTTCCCTCAAAAACTTAATCCAGCCATACTGCACCATCCATATCCATCGCTCATCCGACAAACTGCTAGTAAAAGTTGCCAAAGCCAATAACAGCTTCGGTGACTCCCTCTTTTCTAACCAAATAGCAAAATCCTGGAACTCCATACCCCAACACATAAACAACACTACCTCTACCACCAATTTTAAACTGATGCTCAAGGAACACCTATACCACAATTGGCAATGCTCCTATACTACCACAGGATGATTTCTTACTTTTTCATACCCCATCCTACCCACTTCCACTTTACCCACTCCACCTAAATCCTAACCTAAATTCTTACTACTCCTAACTACATGTCTGGCAGATGAGTCCATGGAATGTATTCCTTCCTTGAGCCTAACATTTACTGCATTTAAATGGATTGCTATTTGTAATAGTAATTTTTCACTATTAATCCACTAAAGCAAATAACTTATGATGCTATTTTCAAACCTACAGGGTACATTTTTTGGCTAGGCTTGTATGGGCCAGAGACTTCCCATACTCTGGAACAGACTGCCTATCTATGTCAAACAGAGCTCCTCATTAGCACTCTTCAAGAAAAATCTTGATGATTGGATGGGAAATGGGAAATTCACCCCGGGGATCACTTCTGTGGCTCTGCTCGACAGGGGCAATGGAAAATAATTCTCTTGGGTGGTGAAAGCCAGGGTACATTTTTTGGCTAGGCTTGTATGGGCCCTAGGGCCAATAGCCTAGTACCTACCTATGAACCTATGTATTATCATGAAATATTTTGCTGTTTATTGTTTCCCTTATGTGTATCTAGGTTTTTACTGTCAGAATCTATTACATTTGTCTTTTTCTTTATTTTTTGGAGCTTTTCTCCACGGGCCTCAGCTGAAAATGGGCTTTTAGCCCAGTTGGACCTGCCTGGTAAAGAAATGCAAAATAAATAAGCTTTGCAGATGGCATTTACTATATGGATATCCAATGAAAAGTGGCTTACAATGATTTCAGGGACTTCTACTATTTTGTCAACTTTTAGTTATTGCTCATCAGTGGTGTGTAAGCTGGATGGTATGCCAAACAAGACAGTAGTTCATTTTTTGTCATTGAAGGCAAGGTCATTTATACCATACCATTTGTAATATTAAATGCCATTTTAATAATGGTGGTGTCATTGGGTGTAAGGAAAATGCTCCTAAGTTTGCAATCATCGGCATACTTGTTGATGGAGACACTGAAGTCAGCTTTGACATATGAGAAAAAGATACCAAAAAAGGAGTGACCCCCAGGAGAGGGCCTTGAGAAGCTCCACTGCTGACAGCTGATGTTAAGGAGAGGAGTCCTGCTATTCTAACCTGTTGTGTTTGACATTGTTGACATTTATGGATCCCAGGAGAGGGACTTGAGAAGCCCCACTGCTGATAGCTGATGTTAATATGAAGAGCCCTGCTATCCTAACCTGTTGTGGTTGACCTTGTTGACATTTATGGATCCCAGGAGACGGCCTTGAGAAGCTCCACTGCTGACAGCTGATGTTGAAGATAGGAGCCCTGCTGTTCTAACCTGTTGTGTTTTAACCTTGTTGACATTTATGGATCCCAGGAGAGGGCCTTGAGAAGCTCCACTGCTGGCAGCTGATGTTGAGGAGAGGAGCCCTGCTATTCTTACCTGTTGTGTTTTAACCTTGTTGACATTTATGGATCTCAGGAGAGGGCCTTGAGAAGCTCCACTGCTGACAGCTGATGTTAAGGAGAGGAGCCCTGCTGTTATAACCTGTTGTTTTAACCTTGTTGACATTTATGGATCCCAGGAGAAGGTCTTGAGAAGCTCCACTGCTGACAGCTGATGTTGAGGAGAGGAGCCCTGCT
Source organism: Protopterus annectens (assembly GCF_019279795.1). Classification (NCBI taxonomy): domain Eukaryota; kingdom Metazoa; phylum Chordata; order Ceratodontiformes; family Protopteridae; genus Protopterus; species Protopterus annectens. Next base: position 959,049,406 of record NC_056728.1, read on the forward strand.
GTTCTAACCTGTTGTGCCTGACATTGTTAACATTTACAGATCCCAGGACAGGGCCTTGAGAAGCTCCACTGCTGACAGCTGATGTTGAGGAGAGGAGCCATGCTATTCTAACCTGTTGGGCTTGACATTGTTTACATTTATGGACCCCAGGTGAGGGCCTTGAGAAATTCCACTGCTGACAGCTGATGTTAAGGAGAGGAGCCCTGCTGTTCTAAACTGTTGGGTTTGACCTTGTTGACATTTGTGGATCCCAGGAGAGGGCCTTGAGAAGCTCCACTGCTGACAGCTGATGTTGAGCAGAGGAGCCATGCTATTCTAACCTGTTGGATTTCACATTGTTGACATTTATGGATCCCAGGAGAGGGCCTTGAGAAGCTCCACTGCTGACAGCTGATGTTAAGGACAGGAGCCCTGCTGTTCTAACCTGTTGGGTTTGACCTTGATGACATTTGTGGATCCCAGGAGAGGGCGTTGAGAAGCTCCACTGCTGACAGCTGATGCTGAGGAGAGGAACCCTGCTATTCTAACCTGTTGTGGTTGACCTTTTTGACATTTATGGATCCCAGGAGAGGGCCTTGAGAAGCTTCACTATTGACAGCTGAAGTTGAGGAGAGGAGCCCTGCTATTCTAACCTGTTGTGTTTGACCTTGTTGACATTTGTGGATCCCAGGAGAGGGCCTTGAGAAGCTCCACTGCTGACAGCTGATGTTAAGGAGAGGAACCCTGCTTTTCTATCCTGTTGGGTTTGACCTTGTTGACATTTATGGATCCCAGGAGAGGGCCTTGAGAAGCTCCACTACTGACAGCTGAAGTTGAGGAGAGGAGCCCTGCTTTTCTAACCTGTTGTGTTTGACTTTGTTGACATTTGTGGATACCAGGAGACGTCCTTGAGAAACTCCACTGCTGACAGCCGATGTTGTAGAGTGGAGGCCCGCTATTCTAACCTGTTGTGTTTTAACCTTGTTAACATTTATGGATCCCAGGAGAAGCCCTTGAGAAGCTTCACTGCTGACAGATGATGTTGAGGAGAGGAACCCTGCTCTTATAACCTGTTGTGTTTGACATTGATGGACCCCAGGAGAGGGCCTTGAGAAGCTCCACTGCTGACAGCTGATGTTGAGTATAGGAGCCCTGCTATTCTAACCTGTTGTGTTTGACATTGTTGACATTTATGGACCCCAGGAGAGGGCCTTGAGAAGCTCCACTGCTGGCAGCTAATGTTGAGGAGAGGAGCCCTGCTATTCTAACCTGTTGTGTTTCACCTTGCTGACATTTATGGACTAAATTTATTTTGGCTCCATTTGCATTAGATTCCTGAGTTTATGGTACCATGGTTACAGAGTCAAATCTTTAGCCCAATGAAGGTAAGGTAAACTTCATGACCATGTGAATACCTTCATCAAGGGAGACAGGTGCGCATTCAGAAATGTTTATGGATCCAAGATCTAGCTTTGGCAGAGGCACACTGGGTTAGAGTATGGAAAATAAGTCTCACTTGTCTGCCGAAGCAAGTTTCACACCCCTTGTAATATATACTGATGAGGCTAATTGGTCTATAAATACTGTGGTGTATGAAATTACCTCTTTTGTGGATTGGGCCACAGTAGCTTGATTCCAGATGACTTTGACATAAGCAGGCAGTAACTCTCTATAAAGAAGGGTGCATACTATTTTTTCCTGATTGGGTATATTAGTATGTGTTATAATATACTTGGCTGTGTCTGATTTCTTGTGATTCTTTGTTAGTTGCAGTAATTGGACTAACTCATAAATGAGCTTGTTAAAGGCAAAATAACTCCTGCAGTCTTTCTAAACCATTGCTGGTTTAGACAAAACCCACAATAACTGTTGTTTTGGGAATTGTTTTTATGAAGGTAACTAAAGTTTTGGAATGATGGGTAAACAGTGCAGTAAGCAGAAAAATAATTTAACATTTTCATACATTTAGGCAAAAACATCAAAAAGACCCTGCAAGCCAGAGACTTCACTCTTGTTTTATTTATTTATTTAGCATGTGTTTACCTGAAAAGTCCAACAGAGTCCATTTTCAGTGGAGGCTTGGGAAGAAATGCTCCAAATGCATGTCTTTGGAATGTGGCAGGAACCAGAGCACCCAGAGGAAACCCACACGTATGCAGGGAGGACATACAGACTCTACACAGAAGGCACCCCAGCAGAGAATTGAACTGAAGAACAGCTTGCTGCGAGGCAACAATGCTAACTACTGTACCACTGAGCTTCCCACCCTGTAATTAATACCTTAAACCCCCTTTGAAGGAACTTCTGGTAGATTTGTGTCTTCTGAATACCCATTGGCAGCTTACTACAAACTCTTTTGAGTCTTTGGCTTTTTTGGTCTGAATGCCTCAATAAAAACTTGTAAACACTGAGATGTCAGTGGCCATTCAGAAGCCATGTAGCTGGAACACTTGTATGCCCTTAATATGTCACTTGCATGTTTCCCATTGGTCTCATACAAAGGAGTTTTAAGGTATTTCCATAGTAAAGCCCTTTCATTAGCATAGTCACACAGGTCTTTTTTAGCTTATTTTCTTTATCTTGTGCACAACTGTTTTTAGATTATCCTAGAATTCTGGCTTACTATGGTGCTTAAACTGATGTTTATTTGTTTATTTCCTCTTGCATCTAATCTGCTTCCAACTTTAGCTTGTGCTTTTATGTACAACACTTAAGCAGTGTTTATATCCAGTTATGGATACATAGGTGTGCTGATGGAATCTTTCTGTCATTAAAGGTTTTACGTTTTTGAACAATTCATATAGCAGATATTTTAAAGCCTCACAAACTATATGGCATAGTTAGTACAAGAAAGTGACTGCAATAACCTATACATGAAATTTAATAGCATTTGAAGCTTGACTATATACCTCATGTAAAGTCTTACAGATCAGTGCTTACGTTTTCATATTCCAGTACAGGTACTTCCTTATCATGTAATGTCTCATAGATCGGTGTTTAGTATTTTATTATATATAGTATGTTCACTGTAGTGTATATCTCACTTTCATAATTATTCAACTATGAATGCTTGTGGCTGATGTCTTACTTATTAATTTAAAGATTTATGCATTTATTTTAAAGATAGAGTAAAGTGTGGTTTTTTTTGTTTTTTTTTCTTTTGTTAGTTTGATTCTCTGGTAGCATTGTACTGTTAGCTTGGGAAGTGAGTGTGGAGCTGGAGACTTGTCATTTATCCACCATGTGTATCCCTCATTCTGAGAAATGGAGTGTGTGTGTGTGTGTGTGTGTGTGTGTGTGCCTTCTGCGAAAGGTTGGGCACTGGGCTGGCAACTTGACACCATAAAACTCCACTGCCAATCATTCTGCGGACCGTTGTTCCACTGTGGTGACCCATAACTGGGAAAAGGAAGCACAAAAGAATTCTGGTGAAGTTTTAATTACAGTTGGTAAGGCTGCATTGAAATGCACTGGGCTTATTCTTAGATGTATGAAATCCTAGAGACCCAGTGATTACGACTCTGATCTGTAGTTGTGCAGTATGTAGCTCATTTGAGTGTGACGGGGTTTGACTGCTGTGGCAGCAGTGCCTAGTTACAGTTTAACCCTTAAGGCCAATTGCAGTTTGTATACTAACTGGTACAAGTCAGTGTGGGGGGGGGGGGGATCACACCAGTTATTGCTAGTTCAGTTGCACATAAATATTGACAGCATTGCTACAGGAATAAAAGTCTGTACCCAGTATGAAGCCCGTATCTGCCAGACTGTAAATGAGCTGTAAATTAATTTATGAGGGCCGGAGGTAACAGTTACTTAACTTTTACCCCATTAATTCAGAAAGTTGTTGAGCTTAAGTCGCCTTCTTCTAGGACAGGAAGGCCCCCAGCTTAATGGAAAATAAATTGCAGGCTCTTCGCCTACAGAACTTCATCCATGATACATCAGTCTTCTCTAATAGTTTCATTCAGGTATGTGGGACAACCAAGCTTATCTTTGCTACCGTCTGCTTAAAGAAGTGGGCAAGCACAGAAAATGACATAGGTTGAGACCTTATCTCATAGACCAGAAACTCACATGCCTGTGGTCTACTAAACATGCTGTAAGTGGTCATTTTGCCTTATTTGTCATTTGGTCAACGTTCTTGCTGTTGCCCAGCCATAGATAAGTAAACAACTAAAATTCAGAAAGAAACTGGAGGATGACAGAGCCGTCTGTATGGTACAGAACAGCATATACTGTAAAGGGTAAACTATTATCCTCTCATTGGTCATGTACTTCATTACTGTGTCAACACAGTCGTTGAGATCCTCAGTAATCTGCTCCCTCTGAAGTCCTTTAGAGTTAAGATGGCTCAGCACCTGAAAAGTAACTAATAATTTCCAGGAACAGATTATGAAATCAGTACTATGTAGGCAAATAGCATCATCATAGGATCTTAGGATATACAAGGCAAGTCAGACTAGAAGCAATGTGTGCCTTGCAGTACCCAGCCTTAGGCTCCAACACCTTCTGACCAGAATCCATGTGTACCTTGCAGTACCCAGCCCTAGGCTCCAACACCTTCTGACCAGAAGCAATGTCTGCCTTGCAGTACCCAGCTCTAGGCTCCAACACCTTCTGACCAGAAGCCATGTGTACCTTGCAGTACCCAGCCCTAGGCTCCAACACCTTCTGACCAGAAGCAATGTGTGCCTTGCAGTACCCAGCCCTAGGCTCCAACACCTTCTGACCAGAAGCCATGTGTACCTTGCAGTACCCAGCCCTAGGCTCCAACAACTTCTGAACAGAAGCCATGTGCCTTCCAGTATCAGCCATAGGCTCCACCATGTTCTGACCAGAGGCCATGTGTGCCTTGCAGTACCCAGCCCTAGGCTCCAACACCTTCTGAACAGAAGCCATGTGCCTTCCAGTACCCAGCCATAGGCTCCACCATGTTCTGACCAGAGGCCATGTGTGCCTTGCAGTACCCAGCCCTAGGCTCCAACACCTTCTGAACAGAAGCCATGTGCCTTCCAGTACCCAGCCATAGGCTCCACCATGTTCTGACCAGAGGCCATGTGTGCCTTGCAGTACCCATCTCTAAGCTCCACCACCTTTTGCAAGGAGGGTGATGTCTGTAAGTCATCGTGTCCATTTAGAGACACCCATCCAGATATAATAGTTACATTTGAAGGATGGCGGTTGTCATCTCATCACTTTCTAACATAGATGGCTAGCAGGTGGGGTATTTCATTTAGATCTTTTAATACATAGAAACACTTCAGGATGGATAGCAGCATAATAAAATATGAACGAACGAGTTCACAGACAGACCTTATACACATACATGCTTAGATCTCAACAGCTAACTACAAAATGGCAGTCAGGCTTGCACATGCTCAGTATTTATACACTTGTGCAATCCCTCTGTTAGCTTCTTAAAGGTACATACACACACATTGATCAACATCCTGTCTTTGGAACACTTTTGGCCTCAAATAACTTGTAGCCAAGGGGGAGATCTTTTTTTTTTCTAGGTGCTGCTTTGGAGTTGAACTGCTGGAACTCAGCCCACTTTAGAGATGAAGTCGTAGATACTAGAACCCTTCCATCATTATGCTGGTCAGTGCTGGCATTTTGTTGCTGAGCGAACCTTTTTGAGTTCAATTTTTTGGCACTGATGAGGTTTTCAGTCGGATATGAAATTCTTCCTTGATGAAGTTTCTTTGTTTGAGGAAGGACATTTTTTGCTCCTTTCCTCAACACCTAGATTCTGTTGAAATAGTGTATGGAAATATTCTCAGTCAATCTGGCAGTTAACACATAGGTCTAAAGCTGTGACTTGTTAATGAGCCACTTCCTGTTTCACCTTCATTTGCCTGCTGTGTGACTTTGAACAAGGCACTTAACCAGAAAGTACTTGTTTCCTTTGTTAGGTTGTGCCAGGGCCTATTATCTGACTTATTCAATAGTTATGCAGTGCCTTTCATCCTCCTCTTCCTCCTACTGCATGAAGGATGGAACTGTTCTGTAACTAGGTGGATCCTTGTTTTATCTGCCTTCATATTCTATTGGGGTGCTACTTTACAAATAATGTCTGACCTTTCTTTTCTATCCTGCAGCTAGCATTCTCTACTAATGTTTACCCAGCGCTTGTAGTGTGACATATTCTACATTTTCCAGAAGTTCTCTTCCTCCTCCTCCTGTATGGATGACGGAACTGTTCTGTAACTAGGCAGATCCTTGTTTTATCTGCCTTTTATTCATATTCTGAGACTTTCTATTGGGGTGCTACTTTACAAATAATGTCTGACCTTTCCTTGCTATCCTGCAGCTAGCATTCTCTACTAATGTTTACCCAGGGCCTGTAGTGTGACATATTCTACATTTTTCCAGAAGTTCTCTTCCTCCTCCTGCTCCTCCTCCTCCTATGTGGATGATGGAACTGTTCTGTAACTAGGTGGACTCTTGTTTTATCTGCCTTCATATTCTGAGACTTTCTATTTTTGCGTCTCACCATTTTTATTTTCGTGTTCACCACTTACTGTTTATACCAATGTTCATATTAACACTTGTGGGAATTTTCTTCCCACTTTTATACTTATTTATATATATTATAATTTTTTGTGGTTATTGATACTTTTGATCATTTGTATTTATATGTAACCATGGTGGCTTTAAAATTTAATATTTGGAGCATTATAGGTTTACCAGCATTGAAGACAGGTGTGAGTAGTAGATACCAAATTGTTGAATATTTTGGCCGTTTTTAGTTAAAAATTTCAAAGTGTAATTAATGTGGTTTTAAAGGGGAGCCGCTAGGGGGCGCATCTGAGTGGAGTAGTGATGTATTTATAGTGAGACAAATGTGTGGTGCAGTTTGTTTTCTGAGGAAGTTGGTGCAGAGCGCTGACGAAAAGCTTGTTTTTAAGCTTAATAAAATGTTAATTCATTTTTTTCGTTTATTGGCGTTCTTGTTTCACAACATAACCTGTGGATTATAAAGAATCTTTGCATATATCTATCTGAATCCAGGAGTCTAAAGGTGCTGGACCTGCAAGGGTGGTTTTTCCACCACTTTCTATTGGGGTGCTACTTTACAAATAATGTCTGACCTTTCTTTGCAGTCCTGCAGCTAGCATTCTCTACTAATGTTTACCCAGGGCCTGTAGTGTGATGTATTCTAGATTTTTCCAGAAGTTCTCTTCCTCCTCCTCCTTCTCCTCCTCCTCCTCCTGTATGGATGATGGAACTGTTCTGTAACTAGGTGGATCCTTGTTTTATCTGCCTTTTATTCATATTCTGAGACTTTCTATTGGGGTGCTACTTTACAAATAATGCCTGACCTTTCCTTGCTATACTGCAGCTAGCATTCTCTACTAATGTTTACCCAAAGCCTGTAGTGTGACATATTCTACATTTTTCCAGAAGTTTTCTTCCTCCTCATCCTTTATGGAGGGTGGGACTATTCTGTAGCTGGGTGAATTCTAGTTGTATCTTTGTCTTTTAAGACTTCTACCATTTTTCAGTTATCTAAGAACTCTCAGCCTCCTTGCTGTAATGATCAGGGTGGAGACCATCTAAACAGTGTCTTAGGATTTGTATCCTTGTAAGACACCGAAATTCCTTGTATAGTGATATATTTATACAAGTATACTTTTTCATTTGTAGATGTTTTTGTATATTCCATACCTTGAATTTATTTGTATGCAGGGCTTTGGACTGATTTTTAGAGTTCAGTAGGGTGGACATGACCACTGCAGTTACTTCCTCTCTGTGTCTTTTTTTACAAGTTTATATCAAAGAATTTTGCAAACACGTTTATTAAATTATCACTTACGATGTAGGCAAGCATACATTGACAGAAGAGAAAAACGACTATTTTAACATTTTTCCATTTAAATACAATATACATCACATCTATTTTCTTTGCTAGTCATCAGGGCAACATTACACAAACATTTCTGAATTCCTAACTTTCCTTAAACCTCACTCCTCCTGAACATTAGTATGCATGTATTGCTCCTGCAATTTCCATTTGCTTCTGTGTAATTTAATCCTTCCCTTTTCCAAAGATCCCTCATCCATTTCTTTTATCTTATTTATAATATTCAATATTTTAAATATAGTTGGTGTTGTCTTTGATTTCAGTTTTCTAGTAATTGCTTTTTTGTCAGCCAACAAAATTAAGCTTAATAAGGTCTTACTATGTCTAGACAATTCAGATCCTGTATCCCAGTTCAAAGGAATTGTTTCCTTACTTACAGCCATTTGCTAACCCATTATTTCTGACAGAGTAGTCTGAAGGGAATGTTTAAAATTTTCCAACTCCTTGCACTCTCAGAGCATAGCCTCCCAGTTACCTCTTTCTTCTCCATCACACCCCCACCATTAGCTCTCTACCTGAGGAAAAATTCTTTGAAGTCTGCTTGGGGTGTAAAATACCTCTGCAAACACTTCCAAGCAAAAATCCTAAAGCTTTTGGAGTTGGTTACATACATGGGCGCTATACATATGTCTTTCCACTGTTTTCTTGTAAATTCCTTTTCCAGTCTCTCTTCCCAATCTTTTCTAATATCCTCCAACTGATTCTTACAGTCATCATGTAGTATTTATATGGCCTACCAATTATCCCTATTTTAACAGCTGCTTCTGTTCCAGATTCAAGTAAAAACTATGACAGTGCAGGTATTTCGCTTAATATCCTCTGTCACTTTCTCTTTTCCTGTACTTGCATATCAAGCCCTGGTAGGGAAGGCCGTCTCTAGCCTGTAATTCAAATGTCTTCTTGACCTCATCCCATTCTATTACCTTTCCTGCTTGCCTGTTGTGCTGCCAATGTCGTGGTTGCTTTGCCAGGTTTGTCCTGTAAATTCCTGCCCTGTCTTGCCTATTTTTTGTACCCCTACTTGCAGTCATCCCTTTCTCCATTCTCATATTAGCTTAGTTTTTAAAATAATTTTTTCTACTTTATGAATATAATGTTCTGTATGGTTTATTATTCTTAGTAAAGATCTACATCCAAAACCCCTGTCTTTCTTTCTTGTACTCCCCCCTTGCTTCATCATCATCCCTATCCACTTTGAATTAAAACCTTCTGCTTGTGTTATATATCTATATGATCCTTAACTGTAAAGCTCTAAAGTATCCCTTCAAATCATGTAAACATTAACCACCTTGTTCTATTGGAAGGATCAGTTTATCCCACTTAACTCTTGCCCTATTTCCCTCCCAGATAAACTCCTTCAATTCATTATTAATTATTCTTCACTACTTTTCCTCTGGTTGATAAACGTATGCCTGACCTGTATACAAGACTAAAGGGACTAAAAACATTTTCACTGCTTCCATCTTACTATCCATATCCATAAATAAGAGTTTCCAGTTTCTCAATTTTTGCATTATCTTTTGTTTAGTCTCTTCCCACACTTCATTAACTACCATAACAGAAACCTTTTTAATCTGTACTCCTAAATACTTAATCTTGTAATTTCCCCATAAATATGGGTATTCCTGAACCAATTCATATTTGTGTACATAATTTACAGCTATAGCCTTTGTTTTGTCCTCATTAATTTTATATCCTGTAAAGACCTGTCTCAAAATGTTCCACACCACTGAAATGCCTTTTTCTGGATATGTTAGATACAAAATAATATCATCTGCAAATAAGGTCAACTTTTCTTGATTACAATACCAATCATATTCTTAAATTTCTGAGTTCCTTATTTTCTTTGCCAATGGCTCTAAATAGAAAACAGATAAGAAAGGGGAAAGAGGGCACCCCTACCTGTTTCCTGTTCAAACACATCTTATCAAAGAGTAACCCTTCCACTTTAAGTCTTGCTTCTGATCCTTCACATATCCTTCTAATTAGCCTTATTAATGTGTCAGGAATGCAGATGCTTCCAGTGCCGTACTCCTAAAATCTCAGCTTACTCTGTCAAATCCTTTCTCTGCATCAAGACCCATCAACAACAGAGGTATTTTCTTATGTTCTGCTTCCTTCTGGATTATCATTGTTCTATTAGTGTTACCATGTTTGCCTCTCCTCCACAAAACCACACTGATCCATATCAATTAGTTTTGTTAACACATTTGCCGTTGTTTTAGCTGGTATAGACATAAACACTTTATAGTCATGGTTTAAAATTGAAATGGGTCTATATGTAGTGGGTCTGAAGGGTCTTAGCTATCTTTAGGTAACACAGCCACCACAGCTTTTTTCCAAGATGTTGGTGCCCCCCTTCTTTTAAACAAAATCTTCCAGATCTTTTCTTTACTTCCCTCCTAATTTCAAACTCCCACAGGAATACCATCTGTTGCTGGAGGCTTTCCTGAAGAGTGGTTATACATCACTGTTTTTATCTCATCACCTTCTGTCTTAAATGTTAGTTGTTGAGCCTCATCCACCTCTAACCTTGGCATAATTAAGTCTTTTTAATAAATATTTCCATTTGTACTCTTTCTTGATTTCCACATTTCTCTGCTATATACAAATCCTCATAAAACTTTGGGCATATCTCTAAAACCTCTACACGGATTTCTAGTCATTTTTCTTGTTGTAAGTTCTCAAAGTTTCTTGACAACCTTTTCAATGTTCTGTTGCCTAAGTTATGGTGCTATGTTTTTTGTGCTTTGGAGTTGTCAAAAACTAGTTACTTAACTGCAGTCTTTTGAAACTCCTGCATATCATCCAGATACTCCCTTATTTTCTCTTTAACAGTCAGCACTTGCTCCTCCTTTTGTTCTGTGAGATTGCCCTTATTCTGCAATACTTTAACCTTTGTCTGTCACACCAAATAATTTGCGTTACTTCTTAATCACGTCTCTTTCTCTTTTACTTCAACACTATTTTTAAACTCCATTTTCATTTTATTGCAATCACTAGATATAACTTCTGAAAATATTTCTGTCTTCCCTAATAATTCTTCAATAATTTCCATTACCCATTCCTTGAAAAGAGAGAAATTTAACAGGTAGGTGGAAAAGATCCAATGTCTTATTTTTACTTCATTACCCTGCATTTTTATCTCAGTTTTTATTGGTGCATGATCAGAAATGGTGTAGGATGGACATCCTATGTACCCAGGAGACTAGATGGAAGGGCAGTGCACTAAAGCCACTTGGCTTGGGATCCTCAGGAGCAGGGCAGACTAGAAATGGTGTGGCAATTGTGGTGAGAGAAAGACTTCAGAAGACGGTGAGGGATGTCATAAGAATTAGTGACAGACACATGGCAATCAGACTTCACTGTAAGTACAGGGCACTATTCATAATCTCACCATGTGTCCCACAGCAAGGTGGTGATGGTGAGGGGAAAAAAGTGCATTCAGACAGCTGTTGTAGGACTTATGAGATAAAGTGGGATAACATGAATTGGTGTTGATTTAATGAGGGATCTGAATGCACATAACAGAAGAGATAGAACAGGATATGAAGACTGCTGGGTTCACATGGGTGGGGCAACAGAAATAAAGGAAAACCATTCTAGACTACTGTCTGGCGAATATTTTGATGATGACCGACATGTTTCAGCAAGAGAGACAGTCACAGGATCGCATACAGGAGTGGTCAACCTGCAACTTGGGTAGGCTTCCTTCTAGAAAGGCAAGATCACTAGAGTAGAATCAGTGGTTGCAAAGTCATCCCCAGTGAAGAGGTTTTACCACAGCATAAAACACTGGTTGTCACAATCAGCTGCAAGCAGTGGTCGGAGAAGTCTCTAAGATAAACAGAGACTAAGCTGAAGACATGGAAATTAACTGGACAGAAAGCAAAACAGTTCAATCAATTACTCTGGGTCAAGCACTTGAGGAAAAAGAGGAAATAGATAGAGATAAACAAGAATGTCTGTGCCTCAAAACAGCATGTGTGATAACTACAGAACAGATATGTGGCTGAGCCAGGTATGGAAGTAAGGTACATAAGGAAAGCTGGTGATAGAATGCAGATGTCCAGGAAGTCATAAAAAGAAATGAGTGCAAGAAAAAGTGGACAGTGTAATGGTGCAGTGGTAGCATTGTTGCCTCACAGCAAGAGGTTCTCTGGTTTGATTCTTTGATGGGGTGCCTTCTGTGCAGAGTCTGCATGTCCTCCCTGCATTTGTGTGGGTTTCCTCTGGGTGCTCCTGTTTTCTCCCACATTACAAAGACATGCATCTGGAGTGTTTTTTCCTGGGCCACTTCTGAAAATTTACTTTGTTCCAAGTCAGAGTTTCCCAGTTAACAAATGTTAAATAAATAAAGTGAGAGATAGAAAAGATGGACCAGGTTAGGAAGGAATACCGGTTGGCTAACAAAGATGCTAAGAGAGGAGTTGCAGTAGCAAAGAACAAGGCATCAGATGCACTTTGCACCTTCTGGAAACTGACTCATTAAATGACACAAAGAGGCTCAATCAGGTTGAAAGTCAAAGACAGGTAAAGAAGATAGATACCCTTCATAGGGGATGCCAGCAACAACCTGCTCACCAGTCCACAAGACATCAAAGTCAGATGGAAGGAGTACTTCAAGCAGCTTCTAAATGAGGACAACCACAAAGAAGCTCTTCTCCCCCAGACAGAGGCTATGGTGAAAGAAGAGAAGGAGCTGACCACAGAAGATGTAAGAACAGCAGTTAGGAAAATGAAGTCAGGGAAAGCAGCAGTCTCAGATGGGATCACAGCAAACATGATAACGATGCTGGGTGAGATAGGGGGAAATGGCTCCTGAGGGTACCCATAGCAGTTTGGAGAGAGAGACATATCCCAGATGACTAGAGAATAAATGTACTCATGCCAGTCTACAAGAACAAAGGGGCATCCGTAACTATGGGCAGTACAGAGGTATCAAACTCCTGTCACACTGCATGAAATTTCTGGAAAGGATGATTTTTAAATAGATATGCAGAATACTAGAAAGTAAGATGGGAGATGAGCAGTTCAGATTTAGATCAGGATGCTGCACAACTAACCCAGTGTTTGCAGTGAGACAGATAGTTGTGAGACTAGCTACATAGCTAGAGATGAGGAAAGAGACCATCTGGATATTCCTAGACTTGGACAAACCATATGATAAGGTGTCAAGAAAGCTATGGTTCAAAGTCCCAGAAACATTGATAGAATTAGTGCAGGCTGTACACAAAGACCCAATGACTCAATTATGAACAGTATTCGGTCTCAGAGGGGTTCCCAGTGGAGTGATTGTACATCAGGGTCCAGCTGAGTCCACCGCTGCTCATACTGATGATGGACTACATTAGCAAACAGGACAGAGCAGACAGATCAACAAAGTTGCTGTATGCAGATGATGTGGCATCACAGGCAAACTCTGAGCAAGAACTTCAAAAAAGGGTAGGGAATGAAATGCAAAACTAAAGGCAAATGGCATGAAATTGAAAACTGATAAGACAGTTGCAATGGTAACAAATGGGGAAATATGAAGAAACTGACACTTGAGATGGAAGGGAAAGTAGTGGAAGAGGTTAACAGTTCCACGTATCTGGGAGGGTTGGTTGAGGAGAAAATTCTGAATGAGGAGGTCAAAGCTAGAATAAGAGGGGCTGCAGTCAACTGGCTTAGAGTGTCAGGGGTAGCGTATGACAGAAGACTACCCATGAAGATGAAAAGTAAGGTGTACAAAACAGTGGTGCGATCAGTATGGTATAGAAACCAAGGGAATAAAGGCCAAGCAGTTGAGCAAGCTAGAGGTGATGGAGAAGAAATGCCTGACATGAATTGTAGGATGCACACTGTGGTACAAATAAAGAAATGAGGACATCAGAGCAGAAGCCAAAGTAGATCCAATTGTACACATGGTCAAACAGAACAGATTATGGTGGTTCTGGCAGATAAGCAGAAAAGAAGACAGTCTGGTGATGAAGATTTGTAACAGACAGGAAGCAGACAAGAAGAAATGAGAGGACTCGAAGTGGATGGATCATGTAAGGGATGATCTGCAATAGTCAAGCATGAGTATCTAAGAAGGTAACAGAGTGGCAATGAACTGAGAGAGATGGTGACATTTGACACAGTACCCCAACCCCATGTAGGAAATGGGGAAAAAGGGAGTTAACGATGATGATAAACATGATTTTTGTCTTAAGAGGCCTGGGCCTCTGAGCAGCTTATGTACACCTTGTTGCTTTTGGTTCTTTTTCTTTCAACATTACTACAAGGTCCTATCTCTAAGATGTGAAGCCTAGAATGTCCTCTTTAATATTTGATTATGTGGATCTTTTTTTCAGGAATTCAAGTTTCATCTCCTTTGAAGCATCGTCCATGAGACAGCAAGTTGTGGACTGGAGCCTCACATGTCCATGCTTGACTATGACAGATGCTTTCCTTTTTAGGGGGAGTTCCACCAAGGAATATAGAATGAAGGTGCCTTCCTTTTGGGTTGTACCCCAGTCAGTTTGCTTAGTTACTTCCTACTTAGTCTTCGGCTAGAATCAGTTGACATATCCTTAGCAGTTTGTTATAATTCTCCTGGAATAAGTTGGTCTCATTTCCCCTTCTGCAGTGCAGTCTTTTCAGGGCTACAGCACTTGAACCTTGGATGCCATCCATAGCATCTTTTTTCCAATTAATTTTGGTCTTACCTCTCAGGTTCCTTCCCTTCTCTTTCATACTATTCCATCAGGGAGACTCACTGTTGGATTTTGTGCTCAGAATAAGACTATTTCTTGCTTCCCCGCTATCTGGCCTACCTCCTTATCAAAGTTTTTTTTCTTTTATCCTGGCCCTCATTTGGGGATGATCTTCAGCTGTTGAGTCTTCTTCCTGTTCAGGCCTTATTTTATTAAGTTTGTATTCTGTACAGTCTTCCTGGTACATTTACGGAACATAGAAAATGTTTTACTGTTTAACATTCCTTGGTTAATTAGGTTTTTGGCTGTGCCTGATATCTGTCTGCCTATCCATCTTCCTACCCATGACATCTCTTTTGTGTTACTGCTATTCCTTTGAGAACGCTGTTGGTTAATATTTTTAGGCTGCTGTCTGTTGATGGGCTTCAGAAACTTTTAGTTGACAGCTTTCCTTGTGCCTCTCCTGCTTATATTTGAATGAGTATTAGTATTCATTTTTCTTTTCCCTGTGCCTGTCCTGCATATTGTTGAATGGGTATTGGTGTTCATTTCCCTTTTCCTTTTGAGATATTTGCAGCTCAATTATTTCCAGTTCAGAGCCTTCTGGAGTTATCTTCTGAGACAATCTTTGCAATGATCCATTCAGCAAGTTATAATTGGGATTCTGTTGTAGAGGTAGAGGAAGATGGACTGGTTTCTTCACATATAAAAGTTGTGTACTTACCATGACACAGTAGATTTGTAGGTCCAACTCCATCTTTCTCTCTGATCTCCAACCTCCTATTCCATGCTATATTGGCAGAGGTTGGAATTTGCTCCAGAAAGACTTTTGTGTCCTTTCTTGGTTTCTACGTTTCCTGACCTCTACATTCTGCCAGCCAACAGAAATTTGTGTGTTTGTATTGGGGAGGAGGAGTCCTTCTGCTCACAAACTTGTAAAAGGGGAAGTTTGGTGATCTAAGTCCTGCTGGCCTCAGGTTCTATAGTAGATGAAGATGCACCTGGCCCTATCATGTCATTATAACCAGTACCAAACTTTTTTAACTACTTTTCCATTTTCTGGGTTTGTGGTAATATATTTAGAAATCAGAGGTGTGGGATCAGAGCTCTTTCATGTTTAGACCTCACTGTTTGTAGTATGCCAACAACAAAACAGTGTTTTGCAAAGATAAGTCTCTTGCTCAAAATAAACATGTAAATGGTTAGTGGCACAATGATAGCTCGTTTGTCTTTGTTGCTGGAAGACCAGAACACCGTGATCTGTGTTGCCACTTCAAGTGATTGGATTGCTGGCACTGTAGTACAACATTGAGGGGGTTCCTATCACTTTGTCGAACTTTTAAAAGTTCGAATGTCATACAGTCGACACCATATGATAGAACTTTTAAAAGTTTGAATGTTTAAACTGAAATCCCCATACAGTGTGGCAGTGGACTTTTTCCATTGTCTGCACTGTAGTGTGATCTCGGAGTTGGTATATTTAAAGAGTGTGGGGGGGGGGAGTTTGCCCCCTGCTTAAGCTTTCAGGTAAGGTTTTTTTCTGTTTTTTTTTTTATTTGATTTTCAAACTTTTAAGAGTTCTAACATATCGTCTCGACCATATGGTGTTCAAACGTTTAAAAGTTCCACCCATTAGGGGGTGCTGCAATCCTGAATGTGTTTTCCTTTGGCTGAGATATTGAACCAAGATCCATCTGCTCAAGATGGTGGTAGCTCAGGAGGATGTAAAAGAATCCACTGCACTGATCAAAAGGAGTAGGGGTCCTTTTATTTAAGAAATTATTTTACATTGCAAAACATTTTTAAAAAGTATGTACAGTATTTACAATACTAGTTAACACTTCATTATACATACATTAATTACTGCCTTCTTTCTGACCCCCACTCCATTTTCCAAAACCAAAATCTGACTTTTTCCAGTATTATCACCAATTCCCATTTCCCATTAAACATTTTTTATTTTATTCTTTGATTCCATATAATCCATATTAAATTAAATGTTCTTAAATGTTCTTTTATCTGTCTTCTGTACATATTCATAATTCTTATCTTTATAATAAACATATTCAATATTGTCCATAATTACATCTGCTTTCTTTATATCTTCAAAGTAGTTCATTTCTCCTAGATTTTCCCCATATCTTTATAACTCTTTTACATTTTAAAAGTACATGTTTAGTAGTTTCAACTTCTTTGCAAAATGTGCATATTATTTAATCCTTTTCTTAGAGTTCCTATTATAGCCTCGAACTTGTAAAAGTTCGAATGTCACATGGCCGCCACCATATGATTGAACTTATACAAGTTCGAAGATTAAAACAAATGGCTTCATATGGTGCAGAATGGAAAGATTTCCCTTTTCTGCACTGAAGTGCGATCTCGGAGTTGGTATATTTAAGTAGCGGGTGTGTGGGGGGTGCAGGGGAGCTTGACCCCTGCTCAAAGCATTTAGGTAAGTTTTTCTTTTTTATTTATTTATTTTTTTAAATTTTTTTATTATATATTCGATGTTTCAAACTTCGCTCATATGGTGTCGATCATACAAGGTTCAAAGATGTGAAACTTCGAGTGCATAATATAGACCTTTTTTATATGGCATGTTGGCTTTAACAGGCAATTTCTTTACCATTAGTCTCCATAAACAATCTTCAACATTCTGCAATATTTTATACCTGTTAATTCTTGCTTTTATAGCTTTATTTTTTTTCTCCCTGTAATTCCTTTCAGTGATATACATAATAGGATTTATTTTCCATATTCCCATAGTAATATATTAGTAAGGAACCCCTAACCCACTTAAGGGCTTTGTACAAATTCAATGATAATGCGTATACCATAGGATTTATCAGGTCTAGTCCTCCCTCATCTTTAAAAGCATGCACTGTACCTCTCATTACCGGATTTGAGTCTAGATCCCCATATGAATGAGATTATGATAGTATAAATCTCTTTTTTGTATAGCAGAGGTAAACTGAATACCCCTGTTAAATACGCCAGTCTCTTAATACATTTAAGAAGCATTCTTGTTGCCATTTTGATGTATTTCTATACATTTGGTGCTCTATTTCATCAGATCTTGCTGCCGAATTTACAGTAACTACTGATAATATTCTCTCCATATATTCTAAACTTATTTCTTTGTCTAAATCTCTGTTATCGTGTTCTGAAACCTTCTTCACCTTCCACATCTTCTTTTCTGTTGTTATTAAAACAAAACTATGAGAAAGACCACCAAAGCCAGGTACAGGCCATTTACTTGAATGTTTTGAAGTACTTTTAGTGATACATGTTATACAGTTTGTTTTATGATTTATGCCTTGGCAGCTTTGGCACTTGTTTTTATCTTTCTTTTCTGTTGTTGTTATATCATTAAACATATTTTTTACATAGTCTATTATTATCCCCATAATTTTCTTTTGCCTATTCTGTATTATGCTTTTTTACATCTTTTATTTCTGTTACTATGCAATTATCTTCTTTAACAAGCTTACTTATCTAAGGGGCAACTTCCTCCTCCTTACCTTGAAGAAAATATTTTTTATTATTTTTTTCTTGATTCAGATCCCTATAATTCCAGTCCAAATTTCTAAATGCCTCATCACTTATATTCATATTCATTTCATTTCTTTCCTGCTATTCATTTAATATTCTATATAATAACTTTTATATTTTTCTTTAAACATTATCCACCACTCTGAAAACTCCCTTGTATTAATATGGTCTTTCCAAAACTCCATTACTATAGACTTTCCCATTTTATCCCATTTGTTTTCATTTAATCTTTCTGTTCCTTTACCTATCCGTATATATCCTTGTTTTCCTTTTATCTCTATCCAAATAACCAAATGATCTGAAAAAAACTGTTTTGTTTACTTTTTCTTTACCAATTGCTCTATTTATTATTGTCAAAAAACATCTATTTCTGTTTTATGCTCTCTTTTTCTGTAAGTCCAGCTATTTATTCCTCCAAATATTTAATTTGCCACACCTATCTCTAACATCTTTCTTACATCATTGCCTTTTCCCTTTTTTTTTAATCACAATTAAAATTTTCTACAACTGCAGTAAACAAATTTACTACTCTAACATTTTTTTAAACATATTCTTTCTCTATCTTTGCCTGCAGTGTATACATAAACAGCAATATCCTGCATACCTGTTCTTTCCATCTTATGTCAATTATTATAATCCTACCCATTATAACCATATAATATCCATGTTTATTTAATCCACTTCTTTTGTATCTTCAAAAAATCTTCTTTACATAGTTTTCTGCATACCTTTTTTACTCTTTTTACAGTTCATAAACACATAATACATAGTTTCTTCTTCTTGACAATGTAAACATATTCTATCACTTGTTTCTTGTGTAGCATATTTCCTTTTACTAGAAATGTATCTATTGCCAGTCTCCATAAAAAATCTTGAGTCTACTTTCTGATTGCACCATTTATTTCTTATTTTTATAGCTTTAACTTTTTCATACGTTAGAATTTCCCATGGTTTTCCATGGTAATGTTTTATTATTGCATTCTTATACCATTCTTGCATTTACTTCTTATTTTTATAGCTTTAACATTTTCATACATTAGAATTTCCCATGGTTTTCCATGGTAGTGTTTTATCATTGCATTCTTACACCACTCTTTTCTTTTTATATATATCAGCTTTTAATTTCCACAAACATATTTTTTAGTAATATTTTATTTCCTCCTTTAAACACTCTTTTTCTCTTTTACAATACCCCAAAACTTATATTTATACAGTTTACTACTAAACTGCCTTCTTTTCTTTTATCCACTTTAACACTTTGCACACATTTAATGAAACAGCATATACCACTGGGTTAATAAACCCTAAACCTACTTCTTTGTTTACAACCAAAATTCCTCTTTTTACTCAGTTTAATCTAGAACCCCATATAAATAAAAAAATATTTGTAATAATTCCTTTTCAAATGTTGTTGGTGACATAAATATACTTGCTAAGTATGGTACTTTCCCATCAATACTGAATTTATCAAATAAGCCTTTTTTTTCTAAATGATACGTTGTGTTTTCCAGAAAAGATGGAATTGTTGTATTTCTTCTATTTTTCCCATGGAACTCTACTTACATCTTTATTTTCAAATTTTATACTTGAAACAGAAATGTCAATCATTATAAAATATATATCCCTATCTTTACAACATCACCAAAACCTTTACTTTTATCTCTATTTAAAGCCATCTCTAAAATCCATAGACACTCATTTGTGCAGCTAATTACTTCTTTTACCCAAATTTAGCTTTTTTGTATTTATGATAATGTTATCTGCATATGTTAACAGAACTGGAATACTTAACCCTTCAGGTGTTATATACCCACCACCTTCATTATGTAATTTACAGTTCATAAACACAAAATACGTAGTTTATTCTTCTTGACAATGTAAACATATTCTATCACTTGTTTCACAGTGGTGCAGCGGTTAACGTTGTCGCCTCACAGCAAGAGGTTCTCCGGTTCGATTCTTGGCTGGGGTGCCTTCTGTGTGGAGTTTGCATGTTCTCCCTGTGTTCACGTGCGTTTCCTCCGGGTACTCCAGTTTCCTCCCACATTCCAAAAACATGCATCTGGAGCATTTCTCCCCGGGCCTCCGCTGAAAACAGGCTCTGTGGAACCTAGTCGGACATTCCCGGTCAACAAATGTTAAATAAAATAAATAATAAAATAAAATAATTTATTTCATATACTATCACATTCAGAACTAATGTAAAGGATATACAACTCATTGGACATCCCTGTCTTACACCACTCTTCATATGTACCTCTTGGCTTATCCGGCCATTTACAATTATTTTTCACAGCAAGAGCTTCTCCCATTCGATTCTCAGCTGGAGTGCCTTCTGTGTGGAGTCTGCATGTCCTCCCCGTGGTCGAGTGATGTGTATAGGCATGCAGGTAGGTGCGTGTGTGAATGGGTGTGCCTTCTTTGAAGGTTGGGCATCGGGCTGGCAACTTGGCACCATAAAAATCCACTGCCAGTCATTAGCGGACCAGAGTTCCGCTGTTGGGACCCCTAACCGGGAAAAGCCGAAAGACATTACTAGTACTATACTCTGACATATATAATTTCCTAACATTCTCATTTATATTACGTATACCTTCTGAAAACTTTACCTTCCACTCAGACATCAGATTCTTCCTCCTCCTGACTCCTATAACTTCCTACTCTCTCATTTTTTTTTCTTTTTTAACTTTAAATATTACAGGTTAACTACCTCCCAGAAATATTAATGTATATATGTATATAAGTAAACCTATAACTTTGCCAGACTATACAGTTTTATTATTTTTATGGGTCTGTAATAACTTCTGCTGACTTTTATTTCTGTAATACCCAGCATTAATTTTGATGTGAATCATTGAAGGTACTGTGAAACTGTAATAACTTCTGCTGACTTATTTCTGTATTACCCTGTATTCATTTTGATGTGATTGTTACTTGTATTGTTTCTGTTTGTATGTACATGAAGCTTTTCTTCCCAGGCCTCCATTGAAAAAGGGCTCATACTGGCCCAATGGACTTTCCTGGTTAACAAAATGCAAATAAATAAATAAAATAAAATATTCTTTCATTATTTCCCATACGATTTCTTGTCCAGTTGTTTCAAATGCCTGATTTTTGCTTATTCTTTTCTGTTTGTAATATCCACAATTTCCGTAATTATCATCAATAATTCTAACAACCATTCCCCTTTATACTGTATATGCTATCTTCCATAATATCTTCCATTTTAGTTTCAAACCTCTTTTATATTATTTTCATAGAAATCTTAGCATTATTAGTTAATACTGTGGATCTCCAGTTTTTTAACTGACTTCTAACTTCATTCTTCCATATGAAGTCAGGTATTCCACTACATAATTCTTCACCTTAATTTAACAATTCATTCAAAAGGTTTAAAAATATTTTTTGATGATCCCTTAAATTGTTGTACATTTCATACCCTATTCCATCTGGTCATGCAGCTAGATCTATATATTTTTACCCTAAACTTGATCTAGCTCATTTAAAGAAATGTCCTTTTCCCCACACTTTATTCTCTTTTTCTGTTAACTTTTTTTACTTTCCATGTTTTTTTTGCTACATTTTTCTTTAAACATTTCTTGTACATATTGTACACTATACAGATTCTTTTCCTGAGTTCTTTCTATTTCCCATTTAACATTTTTATTTCTCTCGTTCTACCAACATATTCCTTTACTAATCTGCTTAAGTAATTCACTGTTACCTCTTTTTTCCATATAAAATATCTTTGCTTGTATAAGAATTCTTAGTTGTTTTCTTCATTTCTTTCATATAATTCTTTTTTTTTTTCGTCAAAGTACTTTCTTTCATTATGTTCTAAATCTTCCAATGCATCAAATGTTCTTTTATATTTTTCTTTCTCTACTTTTCTCACATCATATTGCCACTGCAAAAAAACATTTTTATATTTTTTCCTTATATGTCATCCAGCATTCAGATCAAATAAAATGTTCTTATAGTAATATAATCTTTCCATAACTGTATTACTAATCTCTTCATAGGTTTATAGGTAGGTACTAGACTATTGGTCCTAGGGCCTATATAAGCCTAGCCAAAAAGGTACCATGGCTTTCGCCACCCAAGAAAATTATTTTGCTGTGCCCCTGTCGAGCAGAGCCACAGAGGTTATTCCCCAGGGTGAATTTCCTAGTTCCCATCCAGTCATCAAGATTTTTCTTGAAGATTGCTAATGAGGAGCTTTGTTTGATATAGATAGCTAGTTTGTTCCCGAGTATGGGAAGTCTCTGGGACAGGAATCCATCCCTCCAGCATGTTCTGTTTATTGTGGTGACAAGGATTAGGTCCCTAGAGCGTGTAGGGATTGGGATTTCTTTAAGTGGGGCATGTCCAACAGGTCTGGGTTTGACATAGCTTTGTATGTTAGGAATAGATCGCCTCTGAGTAGGCGATATGTGATGGAGTAATCTTGCTTTCTCACTTATTCTTATTATTCCTTTGCCTATTTTATATATTCCTGTTTTTCTTTATCTCTATTCGTATTACAAGATAATCAGAAGATCCTGATTTGACTACCTCCCTTTCTCCTATAACAAAACCCTCTGATTCTGTAAAGTAGTCTGTTTCACTTCTATACATACCCCTTTCATAAGTCCATGGATTTTTGCCCCAAAGTTTTAACTTACCACATCTTATAACTTCTAACATTTTTCTTATACCATTTCCTTTCTTTTTACACTTCCCTCTTAAATCACAGTTGCAATCCCATTATTATTATAATCAGATTTATCACTACATAGTCTAAAATCTGATGAAGTAAGCTTTCTTTTTCTTTACGATTAGTATAGGCATATAATGTAATTCTGTATATTTCTTATTTCCATCCTAAATCTGCAATGGTTAGTCTTCCCATTTTTCCAAAAGTTACATCTAATATCTTTACTGTATTTCTACTGAATACATCTATTCCAGAACATCTCTCATTTCCCATATTCCAGCCATAATTTCTCTGTTTGTAATCTTTCTTTATTTTTTAAAAATGTTGTGTCTTCTAATATAATTACAGCTGCATCACATATATTACACCACTCTAAAATTCCTAGTCTTCTTACTGTATTCTTAATACTATTCACATTTACAGAAAGCACTCTAATTTCTTATTTGCCTTAAATTGATGGTTTCATAGCTAATTACTAAGCTAACATTCTTAATAAGCCTTACTAAGTTTGGCCAACTTCCTTCCCCAAGGTAAGAATCAAACATTGCACCCTATGTCTGTGAGTCAAACACCTTAATCATTATACCACACCCCAATCATTAGCTGTATATATTCTTTTTCATTAATTATTTTTTGCATCCAATTTTTCTTCCATTTCTACTTCTATAAGTTCTTCTCTTTGTTCATTTCCTTACTCATAGGTTCATAGGTTGGTACTTGGCTATCAGCCCTAGGGCCTATACAAGCCTAGCCATAACAACTCCCTGGCTATTTCTTCCCACACTATTTACTTCCCTGAAGCCCTGTCTAGCAGGGTGACTGACATGAACCTCGGGGGGGATTTCCTTTTCCCTATCCAATCATCAAGGTTCCTTTTGAAGAGGGCCAAAGAGGCACTCTGCTTGACATGAATGGGCAGTCTATTCCAGACTCTGGGGAGTCTCTGGGTCAGGAACCTATCCCTCCAGCATGTTTTGTTTATTGTGATGACAAGGTTTAGATCCCTGGAGCATGTGGCTCTGAGGGATTGGGATTTCTTTAAGTGGAGCATGTCCAACAGCCCAGGGCTTGACATGGCCTTGTATGTTAAGCAGAGATCGCCTCCGAGTAGACGATATGCCACAGAGTATAGCTGGAGATTTTTAAACGGTCAGCATATGGCATCTGCTTTAGGCCTGTGATTCTTTTAGTGAGGTATTTCTGTGGCCTATCCAGCTGTTGCAGATGTCTTGTAAGGTACATACCAAATGGGGCGTTATACTCTAAAATGGGGTCTAATGAGGGATGATTACAGTGGGACAATGACCTCCCTTTTTCTGGATGAAAAGCCCTTAGTAATGAGGTGTGCCACATAGAAGGATTTCATGACTGTTGTGGCGATGTGGTTATCGAAGGTGAGACCACTGTCCACCTGTGTCCCTAAGTTTCTCACCACACTTTCAATGTTTAGTGTACTGCCACCTATGTGGTAATTCATGGGTACATGTTTTTTTTCCAAAGGGGATAACTATACATTTCTTGGCATTAAGCTTGAGGCCATGGCTCTGGTACCAGGCATCTCTTTCTGTAAGGCCCTTTTGTAGAATATCCACATCATTTGGGGATTCAGTAATGGCTCCCAGTTTGCAGGCATCTGCGAACTTTGTTAGCCAGAGTCCCTTACTGTTGGTCTGTAGATGTAGAGAAGTAGATGCCAAACAAGAGTGGTCCCAGGACTGAACACTGAGGTACTCCACTTGTCTGGGGCTGGATTTGGAGTCAGCTACTTTTACAGTCTGGGTTCTGTCAGTAAGCTAGTTGGTAACCCATCGAGTGACATAGGGATTTATGCCCAGCTTAGTAAGTTTATCTATGATTCCAGAATGGGGGGTGGTGTCAAAGGCCTTGATGAGGTCCAGATAGGCTGTGTGGACTGCCTTACCCTCGTCCACAGCTCTGGAGACTGATTCAAAGAAGTCAGTCAGGTTCAGGAGACAAGATCGGCCCTTCACAAACCCAAACTTGGTGGGGTCCAATGTTTGAAGGTTGCCAATGTCTTTGTTTATAAGTTCCATGATAATGCGTTCCATGCCCTTGCAGATCAGGCTCATCAGACTGATGGGACAGTAGTTCCCGGGATCCAAGGTGGATCCTCCTTGTGGAGTGGGATAACTGTAGCTGTGTGCCACTCAGTGGGCATGAAGGTTGAGATGAGGCTATGATTAAACATGACACTTAGGTGAGGAGCCAGTTCATTTTGTAGTTCACGTAGTACACAGCCCAGGATGTCATCTGGTCCCATGGATGCTGTATTCTTAGCTTTGGAGGGTGCGGTTTCTACCTGTGTGGCCACGATTACCAGAATTTGGCAATCTTTTGGTATTGAGATGGGCCCTTAAGGGGGTGAGACGGGGGTGAAATTGACACTAAATTGAACTGCCAGGATATTGGCAATATCCTTGGGATCAGTATATTTAATGCCATTCTGTTGTAGCTCAGAGCAGATATGAGCATTGCCATTTATATTCTTGACATAACTATAGAATGCCTTGTGGTTGTCTTTGGAATCTTTGGCAATTTTATTTTCGTAACTAGCTTTTGAGGATTTTATGAGGGATCTCAGCTTCTTACTGAGGCTGGTGAGGGAGTTTTTTTGCTTCCTGGGATTTTCCTCTTTTCTGCAACAGTTTCTTCCTTCTGTTGTATAGCTTGTTTGTTTGGAGAAGTTTTTTTACGGAGGTTTCCTTACTGGGGGGGGGGGGGGGGGATGTGGATGTCAAGGGTGATTTGCTTATGGTCAGACCTGACCAATGAGGAGGTGACCACTGGTGTAGAGCAACTGTCTCCCATGTTGGTAATGACCAGGTCTAGGATATTGGAGCCCCTGGTGAGACAATGGATTAGTTGATCCAGGGCGTTGGAATTTATGAATTCCAAGAACCACTGGAAAAAGGTGTTGGTACCCGAGTAGTTTTCCCAGTTAATGGCAGGGTAGTTGAAATCACCCAGTATTAGGGTGTTTGGTTGTATCTTAATATTTTCCAGTATATTTAGAAAAGTGTAGTGATAATCCTGGGGCATGGTAGGGGATCTGTAGCAAGCTACAATTTGGATTGCAGTCTTACCTAGTGTTAGTTGCACCTGGAGAATTTCAAATGCATTGTGTTGGGCAACTAGCCTGGAGGTGTGAATATCCTTGATGAATATGAGCACTACTCCACCTTTAGTGTTTCGGTCTTGGTTTGGTGGCCAAAAAGTGTGGTAAGAGTTGTAGCCTGGCATTGCAGGGGTGCTCTCTGGAGCCTTGAACCAGGTCTCAGTTACTGCACAGATATCAATGTTCTCCATTTTTAGGAGTGCCTCAAGAGAGTGCATTTTGAGGTTTAGACTTCTAGCATTGAGTAGTATTACCTTCAGATTTTGCATGCTTGTATCTCTTACGTTGGTGGTTTTGTCCTTAGAACCTTGCCTAAAAAAGGAACTATAGGGGTGGCAAGAGCTTTAGCCAGTAACCTGAATCCCAGGGGTGACAGGTACAGACCATCTCTGGCAAAGCATTGTGGTTTGTCGATCATGTCTTCCCAGGCAGACAGATACTGGATCCCCTTTGAATGACACCAAAAGCTTAGCCAATTGTTGAAGTCAATCATTTTGTCCTTATACTGTGGTATCATTCTGGGCAAAGGCAGGATGCTACTCAGGGCTAGGGCCACACCTGCCTGGGCCACATGATCCGAGCGCTCTTCCATGTCTCTTTTCATGTAGTCCAGGGTGGTATGTCTCAAGTCATTCACTCCAACATGGACAATTTCAGAGTCATATTTATACTTGTTGTGGAGTGACTTGAGTGCAGGCGTTATGTGGCAGATCCTGGAACCTGACAGGAAGCTGACTGTAATTTTCTCCTTGTTCAGCCTGGTGAGTGGGACATCAGTGTGCCTGACTACAGAGTCACCTATGACTAAAGTGTTGGGTACATTGTCTTGCCTTAGGGGCTGTTGGGTGGCACACTGGTTTGGTGAGCTATATGTCACTTTGGTTATGACTGGTGTTTGTTTGCGTTTCAGCTTCGGAGGTCCTTCCGCATATGTGGGTTTAGTGTTGCTATGTCTGGGTATTGATGGTGTGGGTTTTGAAGGGCTATGAGGTGCTTGAGGTGTAGTGCAGATGTTAGCCTTCTCCTCTTGACTGTCTAGCACAATCTTGGCCGGAGAGAGCTTTGCTTCCAGTTTGATTATGTAAGTGCATCTCTTGCAGGTTGTAGTGTTGGGTGGTAGGAGGAGAGGGTTGTCTGTGTACATAAGGCAGTTGCTGCATTGCCCCAGTATGCCCAGATTCACCAGGTGGACAGGAGAAATTAGCGGAAGCTGACCCTTGGATATGCCTGTTTAGGTGCTTTTTTTGTAAAGTACAAGAGCTGTTTTCCCTTACCTTTGCAAGGTACTTTGCAGTTATAGCCTGTTTAGTGCCTAGGATTAATTTCTCTTTATTGACAAGGAGAGTTGAGTGCTTGTATCAGTTTCAGGATTCCTAGTGCTTTCCAGCAGGTTCTAGAGCAAGTGCTAGTCACAGGGGTTCAGATTTTAGTGCTACTACTGAAAAACCAGCTAATTCTAAGGGAAAATTTGAACAGCAGACTTTCTGGCACCTGGAATGGTTTAAATGTTGCCCCGTCATGCTGCATGATATGAAAAATCCACAAACACATGCATTTTTAAGCCAGAAAGTTGAAAGGGATAGAAATTGGCCCAAAAAGGCTAATAAAATTACAATTTCAGAGCTGGAAACCACTCCTCTAGTGTTAGATAGGCAGTACAATGCTCACCAGTCCCCCTGGTAAGCAGTAGGACTTCCCTCTACCACAGCAAGGTCTGGATAGCTCTGAACACAAAAAATAATGTACTGAGACAAGCAAAGCTTGGGATCTGGACTATACTGGCTAGGAAAGGTGGGAAACGAGCAAACAAGATAGTATTTTTTTTTTTGTTAAAACAGGCTAAACAATGCAATAATACAGTAAATAAACACAGACAAGGCTAACACACTTGAGTGTGTGGTCCTAAACAGTAAATGCAATTAAAACTCTACAAAATTAGCAATTTAAAACTTTGTAAATGAAGCAAGGCAAGTGCACAACTGAAAAACGATTTAAGAGGCAGTAATACAGTAGAATAAATAGCTAGTCTATATATACAGAGAAGTCTATATATATATATATATATATATATATATATATATATATATATATATATATACAGAAAAGCAGCTAAAACACACAATTCAGATGCAGTGCAACCTAGAGCACTTGAGTTGTAGCAATATTAAGATGAATGCAGCTATAATAAATGCACTAAAATATACTCTATATTTCCAAAATGTTGGAGAAGCAGTCAGAACACAAGGAAATTCAGGCAAATTTTTTTTTTTTTTTTAAGAAAGGGAGAAAGGAGGAACAGAAGCCCTTCTCAGATGTTCTCTTTGTATTAGGTAGAATGAGCTAATGACACTAGACTGGGTGGAGCGTCCCAGATCAAATTTACAGTAGGGGTGGGCAACTGCAAAGCCACCTAGTATAACAAGACACCAACAGGGAGGGAGGGTGGAGACCAGTACTAAAGCTATTAGCCTACACTCTTTAGACAGTAAACACTACATAAATCTTTATGACACAGTGAGCCACAAAATGAAAAGTTTTAAACAGATAAAGGAGCAAGGATACCCTACAAAATGCTTTTAACTGCAAACAAATCAGTTACCCGTGCAGATTAGTTAATAGCAATAAAATACAGTAAGAAGTATGCAGCAGGCAATAAAAAGTGCTATATATAAATTGCTAAAGCAATAATCAGTATAAATAAGCCAAACAAACAAGATACTTATATCTCAGATCAGAGTTGTAGTTAACGCCCCCTCCTCCACTCTGCTCAGTGTGTATAGACTCTTATTTTCATTTTTTCAATCCATCCATAAATGTCCAATTTTGATACATTTATAACATTTCAAGTCACAATTAATCATGTCCCATTTCCCCGCAAATATAACATTTTCTTTTGTCACAGTTATTTATCAAATATCCTTCTTTTCCACACACACAAAAAAAACATGTTTGGTTTGTCCCCAGTATTTTATAACACCCCTATTCTCCTCCACATTTATCATGCTTGGTATACGTATATTTTTTCTCTTTCTATTTTTAACTCAATATTACAGTCCCAGCCACTAGTCCATAAACTCCTTTTGTCATAAACATTCACAGTGTCCAGTATTTCTTTACATAAAGCTTTCAAATGTTCTTTCAAAGTCTCTGTTTCTACCTCTGCTTGAAATTGTAAATTAATGTTCTGTTTGTTTCCTTGTTAAATGCTTTTTTCACATAAAGATTTAATGGGTTACAGTCTTTCTTTTTTTTTTCATATTCTCCAAGAAAATTTTGCATTGAAAAAAAAACAGTCTCAAATATAATGCCTCTTTGTTAATAAGAATAAATCCTCTTACCTCATGTGCGTTTATACGCAAAGGAGCTATTAAATTGCCCTACACTTCAAAACTGTCCATTTCTTTGTCTTCTTTACTTTGAATCTTTACCACGTACTTCTCTTTTTCATTTTCTTCTGCCTTCTTTTCTGAGACTTCACTTTGACCGTATTTTACTTTCTCTGCATATGTTTTCTTTTCCATCTCACCGCTATACTTCAGGATTGTCTCTGCACCCTTCTTTTGTATTTTCAGCATCATGTCCCCCCAGGAAACATCTCCTTCATTTCCTGGCTCACTCTGTGCCACTATTTCTTTAAGTAAATCATCCTGCAACTCTCCCAACTGGGGGTTGTAATTGTACATCCTCTCCATCAAACTGGTTTCTTTGAAACTTTTCCTCAGAATCCTGCACAATTCTCCAGTGGTGATATTTGCTTTCTCCTTCATTTCTTTCACCACTCAAATATCTCCTAGTCATAGTTGTTGGGAAATATCAAAGCAAAACACCACCTTTCCTCTTTATATGGTCCTTACTGATGATATTATAGCTGGGAGGTGTAATTTCAGGTTGTTTATGCTGGTTTTAAGCCAAGTTTCAGTTACAGTGATAATAACAGTGTTGTATTTGATAATTTAGTCATGTAGTTCAGCAGTTTTATTTCTTATGCATCTAACATTTATAGCAACAAACATTAGATTACTGGGGTTGGAGGTTGACTGCTGAGGTTAGTGTAGCCAGTGGAAGAGAATTGTCTTGATGCTCATTTTTATGGGTGGGACCAGGATTAGGGTGAATGTTTCCACCTAGAAGGATTTTAGTAAACTGCTGAATTGTTAATACTTGTTTTTTGGAGAGCATTTTTCAACTTAATTTTGTTTTTGTTTGAGTTGAGATGGAGTTGGTCAATATTTGGATTAAAGGTGAGAGCCATCATTAAATAGGTTTGGTGCGACGTGTGGAGAGTGTAGGGAGGAATCATAAATAGGTGGCTGGGACAGAGTTGAGCACTATTATAGAGTCATGGTAAGATGAGAGATGGCAATACAGAAACAAACCAAAGAATACACCGATGTACAAAGCTGCCAGCTCCAGAAAGAAAACTAAGTGTTGACCATAAGTTGTAAAAAAAAATTTAAGCTCCAACAACTTCAAAAGGAAAAAGGAAACAAAGACTTCTTCAGAATGATCATTAATAAAAGCCATTGAATTTATATAATAAAAATCAAAGACCAACAACCAATTAGCAAATGTAATTTTCTCTTAAAGATAAATTAAATAGTTGTACACAATTAATTTTGTAGAAAATAATATAAAAATGTGCTCAAAGCATTTTTTTATTTTTATTTTTATTGAAAGTTGTACTACCTTGGAAACAACACTCTCTGTGTACCTCTCAGTATTTCACTATTAATGACATTTATATGATATTTAATGACTATTAATAACATTATTACACTGTTAATAACAGCCTGCATTTAAATTGGAACCTGTGCACTGACAGAGAGCCTTACAAGACTATCTGCAAATATATAGAGCCGAGTATATTTTTCTGTATTATTCTGTATTATAGAGCTAAATTGTTGCTTAGATATCTGTTGTCTTACTGTTCTGCAAATATACGGAGATCAGTATATATTTTTCTGGTTTTATAATTTGCACTGTGATTCCTCACATCTCTGTTGAAACAGTCTTCCCCACCCCCCTCCCTGTTCTTGGTTGTAGTTTAAATTTGGTAGCTTTTGCAGTGCCCGCCCCACTGCAGATTTGATCTAGGACACTCAGCCAGTCCCATCTCTTTACCGCATTCTACCTAATAAACCCTTTCTGCACTTGCTTTTAGTCCTTTTTAATTTAATTACATTTTTTCAAACTGTGTGTGGACTAATATTGCTACATACTTAAGTGTGCCAGATTGCACTGCATGTGAATTGTTTTTACTACTGTTTTTGCTACTTTTCTGAAAAAAAAAATGTAAGCCTGTTTCCTACCTTTCCTGTAATTAGTGTTCCAGATACAGATTTGCTGTAACCAGGACTGTTTGTAAGCTTCTGAGTCCCCCAAGCCTTTCTGTGTTGGAGGGAAGCCTTCTAGCTTATCAGTGGGAGTGGTAAGCATTAGGTAACCTGTCTACCACATAAGGAGTGGTTCTGGCCCAGAATTTGTAGTTATTGGCCATTTGGGCGGTCTTCCATCTCTCTCAACTTTCTGATTTGAAGGCCTGCATTTGCACTTGTTTCTGTCCTGTAACTCCTGGGCCCATCTCATTTGCTCACTCAAAAAAAAATGTTATCTGCTTTTACTGTATTTGTGTTTCTTC
This sequence comes from Protopterus annectens, assembly GCF_019279795.1. Classification (NCBI taxonomy): domain Eukaryota; kingdom Metazoa; phylum Chordata; order Ceratodontiformes; family Protopteridae; genus Protopterus; species Protopterus annectens. The sequence goes on from NC_056728.1 coordinate 959,080,954, forward strand.
CTACTTTATTTTGCTTTTGCGTCATCTTAATAGTACTCAATCGTATTTATTACTGCTTGGTATAACTCATTCTAAGCCTTTTAGTTTTAGCACTTGGGCTTCAAACCAGTTGTTTTACATTAAGAAGGTTTGTGGTCTGCACTGTAGTGGCAGAACAGGTAACTTACATCCTTCTAAGTTGGGAACTGCTGATTGAGGGATCAGTGTCTGTTATTCTAAAAGTGTATTAATTCTGGTTTAAGCACTTCGGCTTCAGACCAGTTATTTTACATTAAGAGGGTTCGTGGTCTGCACTCTTGTGGGAGGAGAGGCTGGACTCAGCCCTTCTGAGCTGGGAATTTCTGGTTAAAGGCTTATAGTGCCTGCATATCTGAACTGCTTCTTACTGAAATTGGTACACCTTGTTTGCTGTAGCATAGACTAGATCCAGGCCTGCTGAATCTAGCTTTGTTTGTATGCTTGTTTGTTTGCTTATTTCCCTGAAACGCTAATTCCACCTAAAACGAGGCTTTTCAGTGCTTCTGTGGATCCCTAGTGATATCTGCATTGCTTACTGTACTTATTTCCTTGTTTCACTTGAAAGAAAGTTACTGTTTGTCAGTTTTGCGTTTAAGTTACTTGTAACACATTGCATTTAAGTTACCTGGCACTTGCCCACTAAAGCAATTATATAAGTCAGCACTAAAAAATGAAAAGCACTACACCCTCACAAACTCCCCTTTAGTACCTTGTTCCCCACTGGCCCTTTTTTTCAATTATAAAGGAATTCCCAATACTATTCTAGCATGTCCAAAGGTCAGTTTTCAATCTCCTCTCTGGTCCAGCTGGTGAATCTGGGAATCTTGAGGCAATGTTACAACTGCATCATGTACACAGACAACCCTCTCCTCCTCCCGACAAATTTCAACACATGTGAGAGATGCAACTATATAGCCAAACTGGCGGCTAAGCTCTCTCAACTCAGTACTGATGTAACCAGTCAGGAGGAGAAGGAAACCACACTCACTACGATTCCAGTCTCACACAGACCTACCACGACAGCAGACCAAACACATAAACACACAAAAACATACTCGGAGGCTCTAAATAAAAATCTGCCTAAGCAGCAGAGACCTCCAAAGCAGACACCCAAGCAACTGCTACCCCAAAACAAAACACGTGCAACACATAGCTCAAAAAGCCAGTGTGCCGAACAGTCACAGCCCTTAAGGCTAAACAACACACCTGATACACTTGTAATAGGTGACTCTATTGTCAGGAACACTGACGTCCCGCTCACCAGGTTGAACAAGGAGAAGGTCATGGTGAGCTGCCTGTCTGGCGCTAGGATCCACCACATAACACAAGCACTCAGGTCACTCCAAGGCAAGTACAAATATGACTCGGTCATTGTCCATGCTGGTGTGAATGACCAGAGATGTACCTTCCTGGACTACATGAAAAGAGACATAGAGGAGCTCTCTGAGCATGTAGCCCAGGCCGGTATGACCCTGACCTTGAGTAGCATCTTACCCTCACCAAGAATGATGCCACAATATGAAGACAAGATGATCAATTTCAACAATTGGCTTAAGTATTGGTGTCATTCAAAGGGGATCCAATGCCTGTCAGCCTGGGATGACATGCTCGACAAGCCACGATGCTTCGCTAGGGACGGCTTGCACCTGTCACCCCTGGGCTTTCAGATATTGGCAAAGGCTCTTGCTTCCCCCATAGTGCCTTTTTTAGGCAAGGCTCAAAAGACAAACCCACCTCCATAGGTATCACAAGGGATAAGAAACTAAGAGTTTCATTTCTCCCCAGGCCTCCGCTGAAAACAGGCCCTGTGGAACCTAGTCGGACATTCCCGGTCAACAAATGTTAAATAAATAAATAAATAAATAAATAAATAAATAAAGAGTAATGCTACTCAACACCAGAAGTCTAAACCTCAAGATGCATGCACTCGAAACTCTCCTTAGCATGAGGAACATCGATATGCAGTAACAGAAACCTGGTTCAAGGCTCCCGAGAGCACCCCAGCACTACCAGTATACCTCATACCATGCTTTTCGGCCCCAAAACTTGGACCAAACCAGAAAAGGAGGGGGAGTATCAATATTCGTCAAAGATACCCACACCTCCAGGTTGGTGGCACAGCACGAAGCATCAGAGACTATCCATGTGCAACTAGCAGTGGGTAAAACTGCCTTCCAGTTTATAGCCTGCTACAGACCACCCTCCCAAACCCAGGAACCCCACTCGGCCTTCCTGAGAACACTGGAAAATATGAAGGTCTCTCCAAACTCCATTATATTGGGCGACTTCAACTACCCAAACATAGACTGGGAGCATTACTCTAGCTCCAACACCCTAGCCCAAAGGTTCCTAGAATTTATAAACTCAAATGCTATGGAACAACTTGTTACCACTCCCACAAGAGGGGAAAACATACTGGACCTGATCATCACCAACATGGGGACTCTATGCTCCAGACCAGAAGAGTATCCCTCACTGGTAAGATCAGACCATAAACTAATCTCACTGGATATTCACATCCCGACCCCACCCCCTGCCCAGAAAACCACAGTGAAAAACTTCTCTAAAGCAAATTTCACACTCCTCAAAACCGAGGTAAAATCCTTCAAAGCCCCCGAGCCTGTGGAAAATACGGCCCAGACCACAGAATCCTTTATAAACGCATTCTATGAACACCTTCTGGAATGCATGGATCATGCAATCCCAAATAAAACCAAGACCCAATCCTCCAAAGGCAGACGTCCTGTCTGGTGGACCCCAGCCATAAACAAACTATACAATAGAAGGAGGAAGCTACTACATGATAGAGCAAAATCACAAAAAGAGAAGGCATCTCTGATCAGTATTAGCAAAAAACTACGGGCACTCATAAAATCGTCTAAGGCCAGCTTCGAGAAAAAAATTGCACAGGACACTAAGGATAATCACAAGGCTTTCTTTAGTTATGTTAGGAACCTGGGTGGGAATTCCTGGATATGCTCAGAATTAGTCCAAAATGACAAAAAATACATCGAACCCACAGACATTGCCAACATCCTAGCTGACAATTTCAGCACAAACTCCCCCCCTCCCCACCAAAAGGACAAATATCTATCCCAGCAGAGTGCTGCCCCCCTGACATGCTCAGGTAAGAGCCGCCCTCTCCAAAGCAAAATGCACAGCATCAATGGGATCAGATGGTGTCCCGGGCTATGTCCTACATGAACTCCAAGAAGAGCTAAACCCAAACATAAAACTACTGTTCAATCTCAGCCTTACTACAGGATATGTACCCAAAGAGTGGCGTACAGCAACAGTGGTCCCTCTCCACAAAGGTGGTGCCTCAATGGATCCTGGAAACTATCACCCCATAAGCCTGACTAGCTTGGTCTGCAGAGCTATGGAAAGGATCATCATGGACCTCATAAATAAAGATATTGGGGACCTACAGACACTGGATCCTACCCAGTTCAGCTTTGTTAAGGGCAGATCCTGCCTCTTACACCTTGTCGATTTCTTTGAAACAGTCACCAAGGCCATTGACGAGGGGAATGTGGTCCACACAGCCTACCTGGACCTCACAAAAGCCTTCGGTACAATACCCCACTCGGGCATTATAGATAAGCTCGCCAGCTTAAATATAAACCCCTATGTCACTAGATGGGTTGCAAACTGGCTCAAGGACAAAACCCACATGGTTAGAATTGCTGGAGCCATGTCAGACTCCAAACCACTTACAAGTGGCATCCCAGAAGGCTCAGTGCTGGGACCTCTCTTGTTCGGTATATATTTCTCGGAGGTACAGGCCAACACAGAAGGACCGTGGCTGACCAAGTTCACAGATGACTGCAAACTGGGTGCCATAATCGACTCTCCAGCCGACACAAGCATCCTCCAAAAGGGCCTCATAGAAACAGACAACTGATGCCAGAGCTATGGCCTCAAGCTAAACACCAAAAAGTGTATAGTCATCCCCTTTGGCAAAAACAAAGTGCCCACAAATTACCACATAGGTGGTAATCCATTAAGTACAGAAGTAATTAGGGACCTGGGGACCCAAGTTGATAGCAATCTCTCATTTGACAACCACGTGGCCAAAGTGGTTAGAAAAACATTTTATATAGCCCACCTAATCATGAAGGGATTCACATCTAGATCAGGGGAGGTCATCGTACCTCTTTACTCATCCCTCGTTAGGCCCATAATTGAGTACAATGCCCCTTTTGGGATGTACCTTACCAGACACCTGCAGCAACTGGAAAGACCCCAAAAGTACCTCACCAAGTGGATCAAAGGGCTCAAACAGATGCATATGTTGCCCAGTAAAAGAAACTCCAGCTCTACTCAGTGGCATACCGCCTGCTCAGAGGCGATCTGTGCCTGACATATAAAGCCATGTCCAACCCGGAATTAATAGACATGCTGCACCTCAGAAAATCCAAATCCCATCGAGCTATGCGCTCGAGAGACTTGAACCTAAGCACTGAAATAAATAGAACATGCTGGAGAGACAGATTCATAACCCAGAGGCTCCCTTCACTCTGGAATAAAATCCCAGTCCAGGTTAGGCAGAGTCCCTCATTGACTCTCTTCAAGAGGAATCTTGATGAGTGGATAGGAGATCGTAGGTTTACCCCGGGTATCACTTCTGTGTCACTGTTAGACAGAGGCACAGTATACTAACCTCGAAAAAGGGCATAGCAAAATAAATTTAAAATGGGTGGCGAAAGCCAAACACACTCTGGCTAGGCTTATAAATGCCCTAGGGCAGATAGCCTAGTATGAACCTATGAACCTATGAACTACTGTGAAGCTCTGGTAGTTTGTATGTCTGTGCTGCTTGGCTGTTCAGATATGTAGAACAATATGAATATTATGACACTGTAAATAAATTACAGTGGGAGGGAGATTGGCATAATGGTTAAGGTGTTTGCCTTATAAACACAAGGCACAGGGTTTGATTCTCTCATGGGGTAACTGGCTATGGTTAAAATGGCCCAAAAGGGCAGTTAGCCTAGTACTAATCTATGAACCTAAATATGAAACTAAATTAGTATATTATTAACTTAAGTTAATATCTCTCTTAAACAGCAGTAGGCCAAGGTCAGGCATTAGTGCAGTTTTGTTTCCCATCATATAAGTTTCAACAGTTCTTGTGTAGCATGGATTTGCAATTATTAATGTAAATATGAAGATGGTATATTAGATGCATAGAGGCATCAGTGGGATGTTACAGCAGAAACGTGAGAATGTCACAAGGCTGTAATGAGATGAAAGACTGCTGCAAAAGGGCAGTTTTGAATGTTCAGTAACTAAAAGTTCATGTGGCAGGTCCTGTGGGCACAATCAGTAACAAGACACTAACAACATTAAACACAGTTGCTACCTGTTTGTTCTTTTTTATCTCCAGTATATTTATCAGTGGTATCTTAAATGTGGAAGCTACTCAGTGTTTACAGTCTTTGGAATTTTTGTGTCTCAGGTCTGTTATACCAGCTATTCACTCAAAAAAGAAAAAATTGAGGAAGTGTCATTAAACTGCTCAGTGGTCTGAAGAAAATGGAGTTTAGCAGTACAGAGGTAACGCTGAGCTTCGATGACCTGTTCTTTTAGTTTTAACAGTTTTTCTTTAATGACCAGATGACTAAAACATTCCCATAATATTTAGTAAAGCTGATATCTTATAGCACGTAAACTGTATGGCCATATAAACCTTCGCATGTGCTGTTTCTTGTATATTTTGCAGCTCATTCGTAAGCAGTGCAGCTGTAAATCTGGAACCCGGACTCTGACCAAAAAATCATATCCACGTCTGGAATGTAAAAACTGTAAAGGTTGTTCAAGTATACCAGGGAAATGCAGCTTCACTACCTCCCATCCTTCTCACAGCAAGAGCAGATGGGGTAGATCTTACTTGTGATGTCTCAGCTTTGGTGCATTTTCCCATAAGCACCCCGTTAGCTGCCCCTTGTCATATTTAATATCCTCCTCAGTCCCCTTTTCCATTTAGCCACTTCAGGTAATATTTTGTGTCCTTCATTTCCCCTGACACATATCTGATCAAGTTTGTTGATAAAAGGTATCCTTCCATCTTCTGTACCGCACTCCTTTCATATATAAACCTTCTTTTAGAGTAGGTATCCTTTGCTTATTTGTGTATGACTAGCTTAAAAAATATATAAATCGAAGTCTTAAATTCTTAAAGCTAATACAGTTGTCTGCTCCTAGAGTACCCACTTATTATTTAATTATTCCAGTGTTATTCTTATTGCTCAGGTATAAGCACTCATTTTTTTTCTGCATTCTTGTTATATTTATTTGTAATTGTTTTTTGGCATCATGTTTTTTCTTTTTTCATTTCTGGCACTTTATTTCTCCAAAAGTAGATTCTGCTCATTTGAACTTTCTAGGTCAACAAGGGCAAATAAATAAAATAAACAGTGAATGAATGGCTGCTAGAGTGTTTCATTATTATGTATGTGGTGCAAGAATGTCTTGATATTGGGTGATGTCTCTCCTTTGATAGCCACATCGCCACAGTAGTCAGGAAGTGCTTCTATGTGGCACACCTCATCATAAAAGGGTTCTCATCCAGGAAAAAAGAGGTCATTGTTCTCCTCTACTCGACACTCATTAGACCCATTATACAGTACAATGCCCCTTTTGGAATGTCCCTCACAAGACATCTGCAGCAGCTGGAATGGCCACAGAAGTACCTCACAAAGAAGATTACTGGCCTCAAACAAATGCCCTACACTGACCACCTCAAAAAACTCCACCTTTACTCTGTAGCATATCACCTACTCTGAGGTGATCTCTGCCTAACATACAAAGCTATGTCAAACCCAGAGCTGTTGGACATGCTACACCTAAAGAAATCCCAATCCATCCGAGCTACACACTGTAGGGACCTGAACTTTGTCACCACAATAAACAGGACATGCTGGAGGGATAGATTCCTGTCCCAAAGACTTCCCACACTCTGGAACAGGCTACCCATCTATGTCAAGCAAAGTTCTTCATTAGCACTCTTCAAGAAAAATCTTGATGAGTGGATGGGAAATAGGAAATACACCCCGGGGATCACTTCTGTGTCTCTGCTCAACAGTGGCACAGGAAGATAACTTTCTTGGGTGGCGTAAGCCAGGGAACCTTGTTGCCTAGGCTTACGTAGACCCTTGGGCCGATAGCCTAGTACCTACCTATGAGGTTGTTGATAGAATTTTTAAATGTAACATCTGTTCACTATTAGATAAAGGAATGGACTGGTTTATCCTCTTCTATCACTAGTTCTATAACTCTGTCTCCTAGTTACCTGTCCATTGATGCATATTTTCACATGGCTTACACCTCCCCCCTTTCCCCACAATCCCTAGTGCACCATCATACCTGTTCAAATGATCTTATCTGTTAGTTCAATGGGCATTTATCATAAACAGCCCTACCTTTTTTTCTGTGGCAATCATTATTATTGAAGTTTTTCAGTTTTTGTTGGGTCTGCGGAATTCTTTCCTTTTTTGTCCTAACTGATTGCTAGTTCACCTTTCTCAGTAAACACTTGGTGCCATTTTAATTGCTGCTTCTTTGGTTTTGTGTGAGTGGAGTCTGTTTTGCAGTATTACATATTTAGACTTCACTAACAGAGCGGTCCATTTTTAGCTGTTTTAGTGGTTTCTTTTTGTTTTCTATAGAAGAGGCAGGTTTTAAAAAGCATGTGTCCTGTGGAGACAATTCCACTGCAGGATTGTTGTGCTACATTTGTGGTATGTCTGGATGCTTCTTATTTAGATGAGCTTTGGTCTGTGAAAACTTAAACCCTCTGCAGAATCACCAGAGTCAAAGCCAGATGCACTTGATGAAGCCAGGTCTCCTGGATCACTCCAATGATCCCAAGTTCAGTGAGATCCCTTGCATGAAACAGAAGGGGGCTGGCTCATGCTCTCCCCATAGATTTACTTAAACCAATGGTACTTTGGGGCAACTGGCAATTTGGGAATTGGGGTTATGCTCCTTAATGGTCTCCTATTCTGTAGGCCTAGTAACTACCTATGCATCTGGCAGGCTGAACTTCAGGTTTTGTGTGTTAATCACCATACCTTGTGTTTCATAAAAACAGAGGTTTGGTATGATGAAGTAATCCCTCATTGACTATTGACGTAAATATCAACCAGACAATAAGTTTGCCTGTGGTTTTTCTGTATCATTCTGACAAGAGAGAATACCTGCTTCAGTATTTAGATGTTCCCAGGTAGCTGCTGTTTTACCTTCACTGGACTAAGGATTAGCAAAGATGTGCAGCAGTTTGTCTCCTTTACTGTAACATATTGAATATGAAAGTCTCTAAAGTAACTTTGTCAAGAACATTTCTGAGCGTATAACATTTTTTTATTTGAAGCATGGAAAATCCTTAGTAGGAGAATCTAAAGTTCATTCCACGAGAGCCATAGCCACCTGTCGGGCCTTTCCATATTGTATCTGTTAATGATATTTATGCTGCTGATACATGTGCTTCTATAGGCAGCCTTCTGAAGCATTACACGCTGGATGTAATCTTTACGTCTTGTGGCATTTGGGGCCACTTTTTCCAATTTCTTCTCTCATAAGTCCACCCAGGTTGACTGCTGAGATCTCTGCTCTAGTTGTAGAGAAGGATGAACCAGACCATGATGGATATGAGAACTATATACTTTCTGTCATGATGTATCTAAATTGTCATGTTCATCCTTCTGTACAGTCCCACCCATCCTCTCCTGACCTGGAAGATGGGGGAGTATGAATGTGGTATGGTGATGAAAATTAAATGGATGGACTCTTAAGTGGCCTACTTAAAACTGAACAGTGATGGAGACATAGTAGGGATTATGTAAGAAGGAAGAGTTAAAGCCTATTTGCATTGCCACTGAGGTGACTGAGCTGATGAGTGCTGGTGGGAAGCTGGGTATTAGAAATTATATAAGGAAAGGATTTAAAGCCCAGGAAAGTTTGTATTGGTGCTGAGGTCACTAAGCTGGTGAGGGATGGTGGCATGCTAGGTACTACATATTATGTAAGTGGGTGAGGTTGAAGCCTGTTTGTACTGTTACTCATGTGACTGAGCTGGTGACTTGCTAGGTATTGGATATGCTATACAAGGGGAGGAGTTAAAGCTCATTTGTATTGGTGCTGAGGTGACTGAGCTACTGAGTGATAGCATGCTGGGTATTATGTAAGTGGGAAGAGCCTATTTGACTGAGGTAACTGAGCTGACATGTGATGGTGATATACTAGGTATTAAGTATTATGCAAAGGGGAGGAACTAAACCCCAAGAAAGTTTATATTGGTACTGAGGTGACTAAGATGTATTACCTCACCAAGATCCTGCCTGGATGTCCTGCAGAGTTCTACAACAGCAGAGAGAGAAAAGAGAGACTTTGAGTGCATTGAGTACCTCTGTTTTGCTTTTTATTGATAATTTTCGCTAACCGCACTATTTCAAGCATTTTTTATTAACTTTGCAACTTATTTGAACTGTTTTGAATTTGGTTACTGATTGCACTTTAATTGATCGTTTTAAGTGTTTTTCAATTGTTTAACTACTATGGGCTAACACTGAAGTGCGATAGTTATTTTCTGCCTTGAATGTGTTTGTATTACTGTATCTGTTTTAATGTTCAAAAAATCCTGTCTCTTTACTCGTTTCCCACCTTTCTATAACTAGTAGAGTCCATTTTTCAGATTTTTCTGAATTCTGGGCCATTTTGTAGTTTCTGTTTTGCCCAGATCTTACTAAGATAGAAAGAAGCTTCTCTGTTCATCAGTGAGAGTGGTGAGCGTTGAACAGCCTATCGATCACTGGAGGAGTGGTTTCAGCTCAGAATTTGTAGTTTTATTGGCCATTTTGGGATATTCTATCCCTTTCATCTTTCTGTTTAAAAACACATGTTTGTGCAGGTTTCACACTTGTATTACCTCAGCAAGATCATGCCTGGGTGTCCTGCATAGTTCTACAGCAGCAGAAAGAGAAAAGAAAGACTTTGAGTGGATTAAGTACCTCTGTTTTGCTTTTTATTGCTCATTTTCACTAACCGCAATATTTTGATATTTTTATTAATTTTGCAACTTATTTGAACAATTTTTTTTAATTCTGTTACTGTTTGCACTTTAACTGATTTTTCAGTTGTTTAACTGTTGTGGGCTACACAAGCAATAGCCATTTTTCTGCCTTGAAAGTGTTTGTATTACTGTATCTGTTTTAATTTATAATAAAAAAAAGACATAAATCTTTACTCATTTCACACCTTTCTATAACTACTAGAGTCCGGTTTTCAGATTTTGCTGAATTCTGGGCAGTTTTGTAGTTTCTGCCTTGCCCAGCACTTACTAAGATAGAAGGAAGCTTCTCTTTTCATCAGTGAGAGTGGTGAGCTTTGAGCAGCCTATATGTCATTGGAGGAGTGGTTTCAGCTCAGAATTTGTAGTTTTATTGGCCATTTTGGGCTATTTCTGTCCCTTTTATCTTTCTGTTTAAAAACTCGTGTTTGCGCAGGTTTGCGCATTGCACAGTGCTGTTTAACTAGGGTTAAACTATTACCGGCGCCAGGAAACCTGCTCTTCAAATTTTCCCTTAGAACTAGCTAGTTCAGTTTTTAAGCACTCAAATGTGTTCCTTGTAGCTCAGCACTGGCTTAGGAACCATTGTAAGCACTAGATAAACCACAAATTGCTACAGCACTCAATTATCCTTACCAAGTTAGTACTTAAATAGTTAGCACTTAAATAAATAAGTACCCATCCAGGCATGTCCAAGGGTCAGCTCCTGGTGTTTTCTCCTGTCTACCTGGTGAACCTGGGCAACCTGAGGCAATGTAGAAATTGCCTCATGTACACAGACAACCCTCTCCTCCTACCACCTAACACTACAACCTGTGAGAGATGCACTTATATAGCCAAATTGGAAGCAAAGCTCTCTCCAGCCAAGACCGGACTAGTCAGTCAAGAGGACAAGGTAAACACTCGCACCACACCACACACAACACGTAATGCTTCAAAACCTACACCCAGACATAGTAACATGAAACACACACCTACATTTGCAGAGGTTCTTAAAATAAATCTGTTCAAACAACAGAGACCTCCAAAGCTGAAACGCAAACAACCAACACCACCCAACACAGCCCAAGTGACACATACCTCACAAAACCAGTGTGCCACCCAACCTCAGCCCCAAGGCAAAACAAGGTACCCAGAACACTAGTCATAGGTGACTCTATAGTCAGGCACACTGATGTCCCACTCACCAGGCTAAATAAGGAGAAGGTTACTGTCAGCTGCCTGTCGGGTGCCAGGATCTGCCACATAATGCATGCACTCAGGTCACTCCACAATAAGTACAAATATGACTCTGTCATTGTCCATGTTGGTGTGAACGACCTCAGACGTACCTCCCTGGACTACATGAAAAGAGACATGGAGGAGCTCTCAGATCTTGTAGCCCAGACAGGTATGACCCTAGCCCTGAGTAGCATTCTGCCATCGCCCCGAATGATACTGCAGTACAAGACAAAATGATTGACTTCAACAATTGGCTAAACTCCTGGTGTCATTCAAAGGGGATCCAGTGTCTGTCAGCCGTGATCGACAGGCCACAATGCTTTGCCAGAGATGGCCTGCACCTGTTGCCCCTGGGTTTCCAGATACTGGCTAAGGCTCTTGCCACCCCTATAGTGCATTTTTAGGCAAGGTTCAAATGACAAAATTACCACCGCCACAGGTACAAGCAAGCAAAATCTGAGAGTAATGCTACTCAATGCTAGAAGTCTAAACCTCAAAATGCACTCACTCGAGGCACTCCTTAAAATGGAGAACATTGACATCTGTGCAGTGACAGAGAACTGGTTCAAAGTTCCAGAGAGCACCCCTGCAATACCAGGCTACAATTCATACCACACCTTTCTGTCAAATAACCTGGACTGAAACACCAGAGGTGGAGGTGTGTCCATATTCACCAAGGATATTCATACCTCCAGGCTAATTGCCCAACATAATGCATCCGAAATTCTCCAGGTGCAACTAACACTGGGCAAAACTGCAATCCAAATTGTTGCTTGCTACAGATCACCCACCATGCCCCAAGACTCACACTCCACTTTTCTAAACATACTGGAAAATATTAAGGTACTACCTAACACTCTTATACTGGGAGACTTCAACTACCCCACCATTAAATGGGAAAACTAAGCCTGTACCAACATTCATAAATTCCAATGCCTTGGATCAACTGATCCAGACCCCCACCAGGGGGCAGCAGTATCATAGACCTGGTCATTACCAACATGGGTGACTGGTGCTCCACACCACAGGTCAGACCCTTGTTGGTCAGATCCTACCATAAGCTAATCACCCTAGACATCCACATCTGCCCCCACCCCCTATTAAGGAAACCACTGTAAAAAAACTTCTCCAAAGCCAACTTCATGTTTCTTAAGACAGAAGTATTAGCTAACTTCACCCCACCCATGCAGATAGAAAATAATATGAATGCTGAATCCTACATCAATGCACTGTATGAACACATACACAAGTGCATGGACCATGCTATCCCAAATAGAACCAAGATGCTATCCTCCAAAAAAAGAAGCCAATCTGGTGGTCCCCTGCCATTAACAAACTCTACAACAGAAGGAAGAAACTGTTGCAAAAAGTAATAAAATTCCAAGATTGGAAAAACTCCCTTGTCAGCCTCAGTAAGAAGCTGAGAGCCCTCATAACCTCCTCCAAAGCTAGTTATGAAAATAAGATAACCACATATTCCAAAGAGAACCACAAGGCATTCTAGAGTATGTCAAGAATCTCAATGGCGACACTCACATCTGCTCAGAGCTACAGCACAATGGCACTAAACATACAGAACCAGCTGATATTGCCAACATCCTGGCAGGTTCAGTGCATATTTCACCCCCCTCTCCCCCCCAAAAGTGCCCATCTCTATACCGGATGAATGCCAAGTCCCTGTAATCACAGCCACACAGGTGAAAAACACACTCGCTAAAGCTAAGTATACAGCATGCATGGGACCTGACAACATCCCAGGCTGTGTTCTGCATGCACTACAAAATGAAAGGGCACCCCACCTAAGTACCATGTTCAATCATAGCCTCACTACAGGTTTTGTGTCAACTGAATGGTGTACAGCTATGGTGATCCCACTACACAAGGGAGGATCCACCATGGACCCCGGGAACTACTGACCCATCAGTCTGATGAGTCTGATCTGCAAGGCCATGGAACTTATCATCATGGAACAAAGACATAGGTAACCTGAAAACTCTGGACCCCACCCAGTTTAGGTTTGTGAAAGGTAGATCATGTCTCCTAAACCTGATTGACCTGATTGACTTCTTTGAAGCAGTCACCAAAGCCATGGATGAGGGTAAGGCGGTTCACACAGCCTACCTAGACATCGCCAAGGCCTTCGACACCATACCCCACTCTGGTATCACTGATAAACTCATGAAACTGGGCATAAACCCCTATGTCACGTGATGGGTGGCCAACCGTCTCACTGACAGAACCCACACTGTGAAAGTAGCCAATTCCAAATCCGTCTCCAGACTTGTAACAAGTGGAGTATCACAGGATTCAGTCCTGGGTCCCCTCCTGTTCGGCATCTACTTCTCTGAAGTTCAAGCCAAGGGCTTATGGCTAACAAAGTTGCAGATGACTGCAAACTGGGAGCCATTATTGAATCCCCTAAGGATGTGGACATTCTACAAAAGGGCCTCACTGAGACAGATGCCTGTTGTCAAAGCCATGGCCTCAAGCTCAATACCAAAAAATGTATAGTCATCCCCCTTGGGAAAAACCCTGTGCCAACAAACTACCACATAGGCAGTAGTCCACTCAACACCAAACATGTGATACAAGACCTAGGGACACAGGTAGACAGTAGTCCCTCCTTTGATAGCCACATCACCACAGTGGTAAAGAAGTCCTTCTGTGTGGCACACTTCATCTCAAAAGGTTTTTCATCCAGAAAAAAGAGGTCATTGTCCTCCTCTACTCAGCCCTCATTAGACCTATTATAGAGTACAACTCCCCATTTGGGATATACCTCACAAGACATTTCCAGCAACTGGAAAGACTGCAGAAATACCTCACAAAGAGGATCACTGGCCTAAAACAGATGCCCTAAGCATCACATATTGCCTACTCAGACATGAACCCTGCCTAACATACAAAGCCATTTCAAACCCATAGCTGTTGAATATGCTACACTTAGAAAAATCCCAGTCCCTTCAGGCCACATGCTCCAGGGACCTTAACTTTGTCACCACAATAAACAGAACTTGCTGGAGGGACAGGTTCCTATCCCAGAGACTTCCCATACTCTGGAACAAGCTGCCCATTCATGTCAAACAGAGCACCTCATTGGCCTTTTTTAAGAAAAATCTGGACAACTGGATGGGAAATAGGAAATTTATCCTGGGGATCACTTCTGTGGCTCTGCTTAACAGGGGCACAAGAAAATAAATTTTGCGGTGGCTGAAGCCAGGGAAGTCTTATGGCTAGGCTTATATAGGCCCTGGGGCCGATAACCTAGTACCTACCTATGAGAGATGGTGGCATTGCGGATATTGCTTGTTTATGTAAAGGGGAGAAATTAAAAGCCAGGAAAGTTTGTATTAGTGCTGAGGTGACTGTACTGGCACTAAGGCTACAGTCCTGTCACTAGAGTAAGGTGAACCACAGCCATGCAAATAAGGCATTATGTAAGTCTTTAATTTGCTTCAATGTTAATTTGAATATATTAATTTATGTGCAGGATTATAGATCCATATAATTCACAGATTAGTGCCTTGTTTCTTATTACTAATTATACTGCATAGCGAATATGTTGTACTGATACTGAATGAGCAAAACTGATTGTTCTGGTTGTTAACCCACTTTTGAATTAGTTGAGTTTTTACAGATCTGACACTTAATAGGAAAAAAAAAGAGTAGTTATTAAATTTGTCAAATTAGTATCTAGTATAACTGAACATTTTAATGTAGCTGGCTGCATTCCTGTTGAAACCATTTGTGCTCATTTGTGGGCACAATAAATGAAGAACAAGTAAATTTAGTGTGTTTTCAGGTGCCAAAAAACTTTGAAGATGTTGCAGTGGAGTTTTCAAGTGAAGAGTGGAAGACGTTGAGTGAAAAGGACAAAGAACTACACAGGCGGGTGATGGTACAGAACTATGAGAACATGATTTCCTTAGGTAAGTGGATCTCAGAGGTACATTTTTATTGACTGAAATTCATATCTTATTCATATTTCTTTACAATAAGAATTATTTCAGTAACATGATAATATAGTGTACTGATTTAAAATACTACATGGGCAGTGCAAAAATCTTCTTTGAAGTGCACTCTTATCTTGAGGCCTGGACAGTGGAGGCATGGTAGGGATTATTTAAAGGTGACGAGTGTGTGTGTGTGCGTATATATATATATATATATATATATATATATATATATATATATGTATATATATATATATATATATATATATATGTGTATATATATATATATATATATATATATATATATATATATATATATATATATATATATACATACACATAGGTTCATAGGTTCATACTAGGCTATCTGCCCTAGGGCATTTATAAGCCTAGCCAGAGTGTGTGTGGCTTTCACCACCCCTTAGGATGAGAATACTATACCCATTAGTTTGCCGTGCCTCTGTCCAGCAGTGATACAGAGATGATTCCCGGGGTAAACCTATGATCTCCCATCCACTCGTCAAGATTTCTCTTGAACAGAGTCAGTGAGGGGCTCTGCCTCACATGGACTGGGATTCTGTTCCATAGTGTAGGGAGTCTCTGGGTGATGAATCTGCCCCTCCAGCACGTCCTATTTATATCCGTGTTGAGGTTTAAGTCTCTTGCTCTCGTGGCTCTGATGGATTTGGATTTTTTGAGGTGGAGCATGTCCATTAATTTCGGGTTGGACATGGCCTTGTATGTCAGGCACAGATCACCTCTGAGCAGACGGTATGCGACTGAATAGAGCTGGAGTTTCTTCAGTCGGGCATCGATGACATATGTTTGAGCCCCTTTATCCTTTTGGTGAGGAACTTTTGGGGTCTTTCCAACTGCTGCAGGTGTCGGGTAAGGTACATTCCGAATGGGGCGTTGTACTCGATCATTGGTCTGATAAGTGAAGAGTACAGGGGTACAATGACCTCTCCTGATCTGGATGTGAATCCCTTCATGATCAGGTGGGCAATGTAGAAGGTCTTCCTAACCACTTTGGCAATGTGAGTGTCAAAAGAGAGGTTACTGTCAACTTGGGTCCCCAGGTCCCTGATAACTTCTTCCATGTTTAATGGATTACCACTTATGTGGTAATTAGGGGTTACCTTGTTTTTCCCAAAGGGTATGACTATACATTTTTTGGCATTTAGCTTAAGGCCATGGCTCTGGCACCAGTTATCCATTTCTATGAGACCTTTCTGGAGGATGTTTGTGTCTGATGGAGTGTCAGTTATGGTGCCCAGTTTGCAGTCATCTGCAAATTTTGTCAGCCACAATCCCCCTATGTTTGCCTGCACTTCAGAAAAATAAATGCCAAACAAGAGGGGGCCCAGGACTGAGCCCTGTGGGACACCGCTCGTGACCGGCTTAGAGTCTGACATGGCACCAGCAACTCTAACCCTGTGTGTTCTGTCCTTGAGCCAGTTTGCAACCCATCTTGTGACATATGGGTTTACATCTAAGCTGGTAAGCTTTTCTATGATGCCCGAGTGGGGTATTGTGTCGAATGCTTTTGCTAGGTCAAGGTAGGCTGTGTGAATTGCCTTACCCTCATCAATGGCCTTAGTGACTGTTTCGAAAAAGTCGACCAAGTTCAAGAGGCAGGATCTGCCCTTGACAAAGCCAAATTGGGTAGGATCCAGTGTCTGTAGGTCCCCAATGTCTTTATTTATGAGTTCCATTATGATCCTCTCCATAGCTTTGCAGACAAGGATCGTCAAGCTTATGGGGCGGTAATTTCCAGGGTCCGTAGAAGCACCGCCTTTGTGGAGTGGGACCACAGTTGCCGTACGCCATTCTTTGGGTACGTATCCTGTAGTAAGGCTAAGATTAAACAGCAGCCTTATGTGTGGGTTTAGTTCCTCATTGAGTTCGTGTAGCGCACACAGCCGGAGACGCCGTCCGGTCCCATTGATGCTGTGTTTTTTGCTTTAGAGAGAGCAGCTCTCACCTGGGCATCTGAGATGTTTGGGAGGCTAGACTCTGGTGGGATAGATATTTCTCCTTTTGGGGGGGAGGAAGGGGAGAAATTTGCACTGAACCTGTCTGCCAGTATGTTGGCAATGTCTGTGGGTTCAGTGATTTTTTTATCATTTTGGACTAATTCTGAGCATATCTGGGAGTTTCCACCCAGGTTTCTAACATAGCTAAAGAAGGCTTTATGATTGTCTTTTGTGTCATTAGCGATTTTTCTCTCAAAGTTGGCCTTGGATGATTTTATGAGTGATCGTAGTTTTTGCTAGTATTGATCAGAGATGCCTTCCCATTTAGGGATTTTGCTCTGTCATGTAGTAGCTTTCTCCTCTTGTTGTAGAGTTTGTTTATGGCTGGAGTCCACCAGACCGGGTGCCTGCCTTTGGTGGAAAGGGTCTTGATTTTATTAGGGATTGCTTGATCCATACATTCCTGGAGGTGCTCGTAGAAGGCATTTGTAAGGGTTTCAGCAGCGTGGGTTGTGGTCTCCACTGGCTCGGGGGCCTTGAAGGATACCACTCCAGTCTTAAGAAGTGTGAAGTTTGCTTTTGAGACGTTCTTCACTGTGGTCTTTTTTGCTGGGGTGGGGGCGGATGTGGATCTCCAGTGAGATTAATTTATGGTCTGATCTCACCAATGAGGGATATACTTCCGGTGTGGAGCATTTTGTCCCCATGTTTGTGATGATCAAGTCTAGTATATTTTCTCCTCTTGTGGGAATGGTGACTAGTTGTTCCATAGCATTTGAGTTTATGAACTCAAGGAACCTTTGGGCTAGGGTGTTGGGGCTTGAGTAATGTTCCCAGTCTATGTTTGGGTAGTTGAAGTCACCCAATATGATGGTGTTTGGAGAGACATTCATACTCTCCAGTGTCTTCAGGAAGGCTGTGTGGGTTTCCTGAGTTTGAGAAGGTGGTCTGTAGCATGTTACAAACTGTAGGGCAGTTTTACCTATGGTTAATTGCACCTGGATGGTCTCCGATGCTTCGTCGTTGCCCCTAACCTGGAGGTGTGGGTATCCTTTATGAATATGGATACTCCCCTCCTTTTGTGGTTCGGTCCGGATTTTGGGGCTGGAACGCATGATATGAGGTATAACCTGATAGTGCTGGGGTGCTCTCAGGAGCCTTGAACCAGGTTTCAGTCACAGCACAGACATCGATGTTCTCCATACTGAGGAGGGCTTCGAGGGCGTGCATCTTGAGGTTTAGACTTCTGGCATTGAGCAGTATTACCCTTAGTTTTTCTCCATTTTTGTTTTCTAGGGTGGTAGGTTTATCATTTGAGCCTTGCCTAAAAAAGGCACTATGGGGTGGCAAGAGCCTTTGCCAATATCCGGAAGCCCAGGGGTGACAGGTGCAAGCCGTCCCTTGCGAAGCAGCATGACTTGTCAAACATGTCATCCCAGGCAGACAGACATTGGATCCCCTTAGAATGACACCAGTAATTAAGCCAATTATTAAAGCTGATCATTTTGTCTCTGTATTGTGGCATCATTCTTGGTGAGGGTAGGATACTGCTCAGGGTCAGGGTCATACCGGCCTGGGCTACATAATCTGAGAGCTCCTCTATGTCTCTTTTCATGTAGTCCAGGGAGGTACGTCTCAGGTCGTTCACACCGGCATGGACAATGACTGAGTCATACTTGTACTTGCTGTGGAGTGACCTGAGTGCTTGTGTTATGTGGTGGATTCTAGCGCCTGACAGGCAGCTTACTGTGATCTTTTCCTTATTCAGTCTGGTGAGTGGGACGTCAGTGTGTCTGACTATGGAGTCACCTATAACAAGTGTGTCTGGCATTGCGTTTGGCCTTAAGGGCTGTGACTGTTTAGCACACTGACTTTGAGAACTATGTGTTGCAAGTCTTATGTCTTGAGGTGGCAGTTGCTTGGGTGTCTGCTTTGGAGGCCTCTGTAGTTTTGGTAGATTTTTGATCAGTGCCTCCGAGTATGTCTTTGTGTGTTTATGTGTTTGTTTTGCAGTTGTGATAGTTCTATGTGAAACTGGGTTTGTGGTGTGCGTGGTTTCCTTCTCCTCCTGCCTGGTCTTGCCAGTCCTGAGTTGAGAGAGCTCAGCCTCCAGTTTGGCTATATAGTTGCATCTCTCACATGTATTTGTGTTTTGTGGGAGAAGGAGTGGGTTGTCTGTGTACATGAGGCAATTGTAACATTGCCTCAGGATGCCCAGATTCACCAGCTGAACAGGAGAGGACGCCATCCAACCCCTTTTCCCATTTTGCACATGGGGTCGGGATGCCGCTTCCACAGTGACAATCATCTTGAGCCAAGGTTTACATTGCCAGGTGGCTATATATACATACATATTTATATATATATATATATATATATATATATACATTTATATATATATATATATATATATATATATATATATATATATATATATATATAAATATATATATATATATATATATATATATATATACACACACACACACACACGTCTACTTTTGTTCAATGAAAGTACACCTCTTTCATAGGTTCATAGGTTCATAGATTAGTACTAAGCTAACTGCTCTTGCGAGCCATTTTAAGCCTAGCCAATTATCCCTTCTGAGACTTGAACCCTGCACCTTGTGTTTGTAAGGCAAACACCTTAACCATTAGGCCACCCTCCCAACCCTCTTTGAATGCTAAGTAAGTCATTTCATTTGCAGTTTAATGAAAACGCACTTTCTCGAAGAGCAAATAACCGAAATAAAAATAAAACACTAAAATAAACACTAAAAACAAAGTTTTGCAGAGGGACAAGCCCCCTGCACCTCCCTATGTGAGGGGCTGTGCACACCCCCACTAATATATATATATATATATATATATATATATATATATATATATATATATATATATATATATATATATATATGCTAACTCCGAGATCGCACTGCAGTGGGGAAAGGGTACATTTTCCTGATCCTCACTGTATCGCGACCTATATCTAAAAGCGTCAACTGCCCTAAACCTTACACTCCCATTACATCTGTTAAAAACAACAAAAAAACTCACCTCTACTTCTAAAGCATCCCAGAATGGCGAAAATGAATTTTCTAATTTGGGTTTTGCGAAAGTGCATTTTCATTAAAGTGCACTTTCGCTGACATGAGTTTGCTTACTTAACATTTGAAGATGTGTACTTTTGATGAGGTGTACTTTTCTGCATGAGGTCAGGCCTGTCATATCATCTGTCACCATCTCTGCCCAGTGCTGCTCTCCTGCCTTCAACACTCATGCCTGACTGTCACAGGTTTTCTCTCATACAATCCATCCATCTCTTTGCTGGACACCCTCATTTCCTCATGCCTTCTTTCTGTCTGTCCCAAATCATCTTCACCAGATTGCCTTCTGCTTCTTTGCACACATGCCTGAACCACTGTAATCTCTTTTCCTTGACTTTTTCTCCAGTTGGAGCTACTTTGGCTTCAGCTATCATGTCCTTATTTCTTGATCTGTCCCACAGTGCACATCCTACCACCCATCTCAGCCTCTTTACCTCCATCATGTCTGTGTTCCTCAACTGCTCTACCTTTATTTCCCAGGTTTCTGTACCATACAGTAGTACTGGTCACACCACCATTTTGTACACCTTACTTTTCAGCTTCTTTGGCATTATTCTGTCATACACTATACCTGACACTGTGTCAGTTGGCTGTAGCCCCTCTGATTCTAGCTTATACCTCCTCATTCAGACTTTCCTTCTCTTAGATACTTGAAGCTGTTTACCTGTTCTACTATTTTTCCTTCTGTCTCAGTATCTTCAGATTTCCCTATTTGCTGCCATTACAACTTTCTTATATGCATTCAGTTTCATTCCATGTGCCTTCAGTTTTGCATTCCATTCTTCTGTCCTTTGCTGAAGTTCTTGCTCAGAGTCTGCCTGTGATGTCACATCATCTGTATACAGCAATTTGGTTGATCTGTCCCCTCCAACCGGTTTGCTAATGTAGTTCATCACCAGTATGAACAGTAGTAGGCTCACAGCTGAACCCTGGTGCAGACCCACTCTCCTCGGGGAACCCCTCTAAGAGACTTAACACTGTACTTGAGTTATAGGTTTATAGGTTCATAGGTTCATACTAGGTTATCTGCCCTAGGGCATTTATAAGCCTAGCCAGAATGTGTTTGGCTTTCGCCACCCATTTTAAATTTATTTTGCTATGCCCTTTTTCGAGGTTAGTATACTGTGCCTCTGTCTAACAGTGACACAAAAGTGATACCCGGGGTAAACCTACGATCTCCCATCCACTCATCAAGATTCCTCTTGAAGAGAGTCAATGAGGGACTCTGCCTAACCTGGACTGGGATTTTATTCCAGAGTGAAGGGAGCCTCTGGGTTATGAATCTGTCCCTCCAGCATGTCCTATTTATTTCAGTGCTGAGGTTCAAGTCTCTCGAGCGTAGCTCGATGGGATTTGGATTTTCTAAGGTGCAGCATGTCCATTAATTCCGGGTTGGACATGGCTTTATACGTCAGGCACAGATCGCCTCTGAACAGGCGGTATGCCACTTAGTAGAGCTGGAGTTTTTTTTTAACCGGGCAGCATATGGCATCTGTTTGAGCCCTTTGATCCTCTTGGTGAGGTACTTTTGGGGTCTTTCCAGTTGCTGCAGGTGTCTGGTAAGGTACATCCCAAAAGGGGCATTGTACTCAATTATGGGCCTGATGAGGGATGAGTAAAGAGGCACGATGACCTCCCCTGATCTAGATGTGAATCCCTTCATGATTAGGTGGGCTATATAAAATGTTTTTCTAACCACTTTGGCCACGTGGTTGTCAAATGAGAGATTGCTATCAACTTGGGTCCCCAGGTTCCTAATTACTTCTTCTGTACTTAATGGATTACCACCTATGTGGTAATTTGTGGGCACTTTGTTTTTGCCAAAGGGGATGACTATACACTTTTTGGCATTTAGCTTGAGGCCATGGCTCTGGCACCAGTTGTCTGTTTCTATGAGGCCCTTTTGGAGGGTGCTTGTGTCGGCTGGAGAGTCAATTATGGCGCCCAGTTTGCAGTCATCTGCGAACGTGGTCAGCCACAGTCCTTCCCTGTTGGCCTGTACCTCCTAGAAATATATACCGAACAAGAGAGGTCCCAGGACTGAACCTTGTGGGACACCACTTGTAACTGGTTTGGAGTCTGACATGGCTCCAGCAATTGTAACCATGTGGGTTCTGTCCTTGAGCCAGTTTGCAATCCATCTAGTGACATAGGGCTTTATATTTAAGCTGGTGAGCTTATACGTATATATATATATATATATATATATATATATATATATATATATATATTTATATATATATATATATATTTTTTTATATATACATATATACATATATATATATATATATATATATATATATATATATATATATATACATAGATATAGAAAATATATCTCAAGAGCGAACCACGTGACACCAAAGAATTAGACAAGAATGAAAAGGAAACCACCAGCGCCTCCTGTATTCTGTACTGGTGTTAATCTCAAGGCAAGTGTGTTTCTGTGCGAGACACGGGTTCAGACTGTATTCAGGGTAATATTAGGGTTGCTGACTTTACTCACCAGACCTATTGCCAAATGTATGGGTATGTCTTGCTAAGCCAGTCTCTTGGCCGATTGTGACATTAATGGGCACTATATAGGGAAACAACAAAACACGCTTCTCAACACATCCAGTGGCTAACCACTCACAGCCACCAACACATAGGATATGACTGGCAAACACACACACCTGCCATGCCTTGGAATAGAACACCTACCTTACTATTTTATCACACTACAGCATTACGCAGTTACAGAACATGCTATCGAGATTACTGGGACACAGCACTCCCAGAGGTGTACTTCTAGGTGGGTGACATCATCAGCATTGCCAAAGTTGGCGATAGGAATTGTATGGAGTGTGAGCAGTCTAAAAGCATTATTCTGTCCCCAGGCAGATGGAGACAGACACACACACACACACACACACACACACACACACACACACACACACACACACACACACATACACACACAGTTGGCATGCCTGGGATTAGAACAGCAACCTAACTACCTTATCATAGTACAGCATTACGCAGTTACAGAATGCGCTACCGAGATTATTGGGACACAGCCCTCCCAGAGGTGTACTTCTAGTTGAGTGACATCATCAGCATTGCCAAAGTTGGTGATAGGAATTTTATGGAGTGTGAGCAGTGTAAAAGCATGTTTCTGTCCCCAGGCAGACAGAGACAAACACACACACACCAGTGGTGGGATCACAAAAACTGCCTATCTACAGATCACTATTACAATACTACATAGATACAAGTCGCGCCACAGACACTACACCTTTCAAGACTGTCATTATTATCTTTTAGGAATGCAGACATTGACATGGATGCTAGCAGTTACGATGTACATACCTGTGAACCTGTGTGTTCAATGTAGGAATACATCCTGAAGTGGAGTATGGCCGTCTGTTGAATGGATGATTACTATCGCTATACAGGGTTACAATAGCCATCCCCATACACATAGAGGCACATAACCGACACAAGATGTCACTGGGCATGCTCACACACTTAGTAGTACAGGGCTGTTTTGTATGCACTCTGATTCTAAACGTGGAAGAGCACAGTGGCCATGCTATTACAGTTAGACATGAACAACACATTGTAATGGACTCAGGTGTCAATAGTTGTCATTGATAGCGGGAACGCTGCACTACACTGGTCTTCTACACAACGTTTGCTGCTGTCCATCACCTTACATGTACCATTCTATACCAGGCACAATACTACCACCCGTGGTGATGTCCTGCCAGGAGTGGCTACTTCGTCCATAAAGTGCCATTCATAGTTGAATGTCCTGAACCCAGGATAATACCCTGACTCCTAGAGGACAACTGCATTGTATGTGTATGCTAAACAGTGCTAGATGTGTAGCGTTCATAATCACCGCTGCTCACTGTAGATCCAACAATGGGGAATACTGACATTTGTGCAATGAGGAACACCTGGCTGAAGGCTCAGTACTGCACAATAGCACTACCACCGTATATCTTGGAACCAGACATGTGGGCCATAGCACAGGTATGGACCACTCCAGGTGGTGGTGTACCCACGTACATGAAGGCCACTCACATGTACTGACCAGTACACCCTCAAAATGCATCACAGATGTGTCAGGTGCAGGTCAAAGTGTCAAAAGCCGCATTCTAGGATGTAGCCCTCAGACATCACCATGTCCTTGGACAAGCAACACACATCCATACATGTGGTAGGACATATAATAGTACAACACCATGTGACCTTTGACCAGTGGACTTTACCTAGCTCTACATCAACTGTGCAGACTACCCATGTACTGACACAATTGCATCATGTGTTATGTAATGCAATGATACCACTGTTTGTAACCAGGTCTGCTGTACACATACCAGGGGCCCTTGGTTATATACAGCAGTAACAGACGACTGTTGCTGTAAATCAGTAAACACCCTCATGTTTGGATATGACATACATGTACCTGCCGTGGATATGTATAGGCCACACACTCACACACAACACACACACATATATATATATATATATATATATATATATATATATATATATAGCATAGCTGTTGTTGTCCTTTGTGCAGACAGGTGGCTACAGCAATTACACACATGCACATGGAAGGTAGTTCCATGGCTGCTGAATGCTAGCAGTACATAAGGTGTGATATCAATGTTGACAGAGTTAACATTCCCTCTGTACTGGTCACCCATGACAACTATCATATCATGCAACAGTCCATGTGTCATGTATGTCATTACACATGCCCACAAATTGCAATGCCTACAAACATGTTCAAATGACAGGAATGTAGGACCTGCACACATGTACATGTAGTGGTATGCATTCAGCTACCATGTGTGTGCAGTAGCTAATGTTTGCAGGTGACGTGTGTCTTACTACAACATGCAGTTGCAATGCAGCCCCATCATTGCCAACTGTATATGGTAATATGCTGACAGTACGGTAACATGTACATCAGGTATGGACAGATGTGTGGACATAACTAAGTGGTGGGGCATCTTTGCAGATGGATGTTTGCTGAGGACAGCTCACAGGTGTGTCACAAGCAGTTCTATAATAACCTGTGTAACCACTAAGTTATGGTTCTGTTAATTGAAGGGGAACACACACAACCTAGACAGTGCTCAGGGTGTCACTGACTGTAAATCACTTGACACCTGTAACACTTAAGACCTCCCGTGTGCATATATCAGCACAATTGCCAAAGGAAGTGTCAGTACACATTGTAATGCGTGCAATACTGCTGCAAGTCTGTCATACGTATCTTGAGATAGCAGGTGTTTGATTCACAGTACTGTCATGTGTGTTTGCTTGTGTGTACATATGTGTCACGTATGGTGGGGAATACATCCAAATTGTTACTCACTCTCCTGTACACTGTTGTAGATATTGATACATACTGCAATGTAGAAAGCAGGACATAGGCAGGGGTGGGGTGTGTATCACACACATGTGAGCTATCTGTATGTGCATGACATAGGTGTATTCAATTGTGAACTCCACAGTTTGTGTGTGTGTGTGTGTGTGTATGGCTGTCTGGTCCATGAAGTGAGGATGTTTGTTACCATAGTGAACAGATAGGACCCCTACCCCCTCCAGGTGATGCAATCTACTAACCTGTTGATGCCCTCAATCTTAGGCCATACTGACTACCTGTACATGTGTATTCTCTGTGGCGCATCATGTAGGTGCACAGAACTGGAATGTTGATTACCACATAGGCAGGGGTCCTCACCTCAACACTATCAAGTTTGTGTGTGTGTGTGTGTGTGTGTGTGTGTGTGTGTGTGTGTGTGTGTGTGTGTGTGTGTGTGTGTGTGTTACAGTGTCATTGACTCCGTGAGTGTGGGTGTGTTACTGTGTGCCTGAATACGTGTGTGTGTGTGTGTGTGTGTGTGTAGTTGTGTGTTCGCATCCTGTAATGGAAATGTGTATTACTGCTACACAATGAGGCATCACGCTATCAACTGGCCTCTACCCTTATCATCAGCTAGACTGCTATGTTAACTCCGCACCCCATGTAACTGTGCCTGTGATGTCACCCAGTATGGGATATGTGTTGGCATGAGAACTGTGTACGGGGATGAGGGGGATATAGGTGGAATTGTCACCAATGGCAAAGATTCAGCCCCTGACAATCCTGCCTGTGCCTCAGTCATTTGTTCATCATCACTGCTAGAGTCTGTGGGGACACTAACATCAGATGGACCGCAGGGGGGGGTAACACACCTACATCACCTGTGAGGGCAGACAAAACATCTACATTACAATACAGACACACACAGACAAACAACTTGCATGTGATATGACAGAAGGCATGCAACATGCATGTCATACAGCAGATGGCATGCAGCTCAGACAATAATAGTGGTAGTTATCAAACATACCTGGGTTGCACATAACAGCATGCATGTGTCATAGCAGAAGGCATGCATTTCACACAATCATAGTAGTAAGCATGCATCCCTGTGTTACACTATGTAGACCAGCACAGGTTAACAGTACACATGCCTGATGTGTGGCATATGACCTTGACATTAACATGTATTATGACATGTAATCTGCTGACGTGTGCATTGACATGCATACATATTTAACACAATGGTGTCCTATCACATATACAGTGGAGTAATGGGGTCACATTGCAGTGTTGTTTGTCTGCCCTACAGATAAAATGCACATGTAGCAGATGTGCATGCCCATTGCAGGGAATTATGAGGCAACTATATTGCTATACAGTGTGAATTACATACACAGTGCATAGCCATGACTGTGTGCATACACAATACATATATACTGTGGAATGTGACCCACATCACTGAGGTGTATACACACTAAACCATGATGTAGAATGTGTGACACAGGTCACTGAAGGTCATACGGATGATGCCCCTGCACATCTACAAGCATATTTTTGCTGCCTGGCAACTGTGTCCACACATGGCAGACTTGTCAATACATCATGTCCCACATGACATCTGTGTACCACACACATGAGGTGCACAGATGACAGTGATGTCCGACAGCAGCAAGGGAAATATACTGTATCTGTGGCCTGATGTGGTTGTCTGTGTATGTATGGTTCATAGGTTCATAGGTTTATACTAGGCTATCTGCCCTAAGGCATTTATAAGCCTAGCCCAAATTATTGTGGCTTACGCCACCCCTTATATGAAAAAATACTGTGCCCATTAGTTTGTTGTGCCTCTGTCCAGCAGTGACACAGAGATGATTCCTGGGGTAAACCTACGATCTCCCATCCACAGGTCTAGATTTCTCTTGAAAAGAGTCAGCGAGGTGCTCTGCCTCACATGGACCGGGATTTTATTCCACAGCATAGGGAGTCTCTGAGTGATAAATCTATCCCTCCAGCACGTCCTATTTATATCCATGATAAGGTTTAAGTCGCTTGCTCTAGTGGTTTTGGTGGATTTGGATTTTTTGAGGTGGAGCATGTCCATTAATTCCGGGTTGGACATGGCCTTGTATGTCAGGCACATGTCACCTCTGAGCAGACGGTATGCGACTGAATAGAGCTGGAGTTTCTTCAATCTGGCAGCATATGTCAGATTTTGGAGTCCCTTTATCCTTTTGGTGAGGAACTTTTGGGGTCTCTCCAATTGCTGCAGATGTCGGGTGAGATACATCCCGAATGGGGCATTGTACTCGATCATTGGTCTGATAAGTGAAGAGTACAGGGAACAATGACCTCACTAGATCTGGATGTGAATCCCTTCATGATCAGGTGGGCAATGTAGAAGGTCTTTCTAACCACTTTAGCAATGTGAGTGTCAAAGAAAGGCCACTGTCAACCTGGGTCCCCAGGTCCCTGATAACCTCTTCTGTGCTTAGTGGATTGCCACCTATATGGTAGCTTGGGGTTACCTTGTTTTTCCCGAAGGGTATGACTATACATTTTTTGGCGTTTAACTTCAGGCCATGGCTCTGGCACCAGCTATCTGTTTCCGTGAGTCCCTTCTGAAGGATATCCGTGTCCGATGCACTTTCCACTATGGCCCAGTTTGCAGTCGTCTGCAAACTTTGTCAGCCAAAGTCCTCCCATGTTGGCCTGTACTTCTGAGAAGTAGATGCCAAACAATAGGGGGCCAAGGACCGAGCCCTGTGGGATACCACTTGTGACCGGCTTGGAGTCTGACACAGCGCCAGCAACTCTAACCCTGTGGGTTCTGTCCTTAAGCCAGTTTGCAACCCATCTTGTGACATATGGGTTTACATTTAAGCTGGTAAGTTTTTCTACAATACCCGAGTGGGGTATTGTGTCGAAAGCCTTTGCAAGGTCAAGGTAGGCTGTATGGACTGCCTTTCCCTCATCAATGGCCTTGGTGACTGTTTCGAAGAAGTCAACCAAGTTCAAAAGGCATGATCTTCCCTTGATAAAGCCAAACTGGGTCGGGTCCAATGTCTGCAAGTCCCCTATATCTTTGTTTATGAGCTCCATTATGATCCTCTCCATAGCTTTGCAGACTAGACTTGTTAAGCTTATGGGGCGGTAATTACCAGGGTCCGTGAGGCACCGCCTTTGTGGAGTGGGACCACAGTTGCCGTACGCCACTCCTTGGGCACGTATCCTGTGGTAAGGCTGAGATTAAACAGCTGCCTTATGTGCGGGTTTAATTCCTCATTTAGCTCGTGTAGCACACAGTCGGGACACCATCCGGTCCCATTGATGCTGTGTTTTAGCTTTAGAGAGAGCAGCTTTCACCTGCGCATTTGAGATGTCCGGGAGGCTACACTCGGCTGGGATAGTTATCTCTCCTTTAGGGCGGCAGAGGGGGGTGAAGTTTGCACTGAACCTGTCTGCCAGTATGTTGGCAATGTATGTGGGTTCAGTGATTTTTGTATCATTTTGGACTAATTCTGAGCATATCTGGGAGTTTCCACCCAGGTTCCTAACATAGCTGAAAAAGGCCTTATGATTGTCCTTTGAATCCATGGCAATTTTTCTCTCAAAATTGGCCTTAGTTGATTTTATGAGTGCTCGTATTTTTTACTAATAATGATCAGGGTGACTTTCCTTTTATGGATTTTGTTCTAGCATGTAATAGCTTTCTCCTCTTATTGTAAAGTTTGTTAATGGCTGGGGTCCACTAGACTGGACGTTTGCCCTTTGTGGAAAGAGTCTTGGTTTTATTTGGGATTGCCTGATCCATGCAGTCCTGGAGGTGTTCATAGAAGGCATTTGTAAGGGCTTCCAGCTTGGGTTGTGGTTTCCTCTGGCTCAGGGGCCTTGAAGGATACCACACCAGTCTTGAGTAGTGTGAAGTTTGCTTTAGAGAAGTTCTTCACTGTGGTCTTTTTTGCTTGGGGTGGGGGCGGGATGTGGATTTCCAGTGAGATTAGTTTATGATCAGATCTCACCAATGAGGGATATACTTCCGGTGTGGAGCATTTTGTCCCCATATTTGTGACAATGAGATCTAGTATATTTTCTCCTCTCGTGGGAACAGTGACTAGCAGTTCCATGGCATTTGAATTTATGAACTCCAGGAACCGTTGGGCTAGAAAGTTAGGGCTTGAGTAATGTTCCCAGTCTATATTCGGGTAGTTGAAGTCACCCAATATGATGGTGTTTGGAGATACATTTATACCCTCCAGTGTCTTCAGGAAGGCTGTGTGGGGTTCCTGAGTTTGAGAGGG
Source organism: Protopterus annectens (assembly GCF_019279795.1). Classification (NCBI taxonomy): domain Eukaryota; kingdom Metazoa; phylum Chordata; order Ceratodontiformes; family Protopteridae; genus Protopterus; species Protopterus annectens. Next base: position 959,110,967 of record NC_056728.1, read on the forward strand.
TGGCCTGTAGCATGCTACAATTTGTAGAGCAGTTTTGCCTATGGTTAGTTGCACCTGGATGGTTTCCGAAGCTTCGTGCATTGCCACCAACCTGGAGGTGTGAGTATCCTTTATGAATATGGATACACCCCCTCCTTTTGTGGTGTGGTCCGGGTTTTGGGGCCGGAACGCATGATATGAGGTAAAACCTAATAGTGCCGGGGTGCTCTCAGGAGCCTTGAACCAGGTGTATGTGGATGCTGTACAGGTGACTGCTGTCATGTCATGACACACTCATGATGTTCAACACATCTTATGTGGTTGAATGATGTTACACCTTCACAAGCTGTGCACAGGCCTGTAGGATGTCTAGTGTTCCACATCTGCAATATAACCATTACACAAAGGCCATAGTTGGGCCATGTGGAGCCAATGTACAACAGGGTGTACACACAAACACATCACATCTACTGTGTGTTGCTTCATGACTCTGGCCATCCTCCATGGCTATGTGTGAGCATGTGTTGGCCAAATGGTTGTGATGGCCATCTATCTCACATGTCTGTGTTGTCCCATATGACATACACCCATAGATGTCATATACTCCAATGACCACAGGGTTATGCAGACAAAGGGCTGTATGTTTGGTATGTGGGGTATGTTTTACAGGATAGTTAGACAGTGTTGCAGTTGGCCCACTGCATGTCACGGACATGTCAGATAGAACATCACAATGTGTGATACTCATAGCAGGGGTATAATCCACACTGGTGAATCCTGTGGGCTGCCCATACTCTAGCTCACTGTGTAGTACTGTTTGTATACCCCACATGTGTAGCTCTGATGTGTAGTGCATGTTCCTGCATTGAACAACACCTCCACCATTGTATGCACAGCTGTCCACACATCTGGCGATGACAGTTTGTGAGGTTTCATGTCGGTGTTTCACATAGTTTGCAAGTATTTCACATGGGTAGCCATTGTGATGAATTTCAGATGTGACCTGTATATTGTGACAGGACCATACATTATGTGTACATGTGTTAATTGGCCACATGGAGAATAGATCTGTGCATTAACATGCCTGATACTTTATAATTGTCTCACCTGCAATGGGCTGCTGTCTTAGCGGAATGCCAGAGGTACCTATTTAGGGGTGACACAGCAGTATGATCATTAGCCATGCTTGTATGACAGCTACAGGGTGCAATGTGCATGTTAACACATACGCCAGTACAATAGGTGTCAGAAAAATATGTATTAATGTGTGTGCTTAGTGCTAATTAGAAGCTAAAAGAGTTAACACATTTTCATTCTGTTTTATATACAACTTAGTTTTATATGAAAGACAGTCCCAATGCAGATGAGCAACCCAAAGGAGATCGGAACAAGCATGTAAAACAACAAAGTAAATATAAAAATCCAAGCACATACACGCTGTTCCTCTGGCAATAAAACGTCTAGTTCAAACAACTCAAATCTGAGTGACATAAAGCAGTACGAAAAATCCTTGATGTTCGGCAACACTTTTTATTATTAAAAGGAAACACAGTGAGCGCTTTCGCCAATAGGCTTCATCAGACTTAAGTCATCAAGGATTTTTCGTACTGCTTTATGTCACTCAGATTTGAGTTGTTTGAACTAGACGTTTTATTGCCAGAGGAACAGCGTGTATGTGCTTGGATTTTTATATTTAGTTTTATATGAGACTAAAAGATGTTTTTTTAAACTGCAGCATGCTTTTTGAAACTTGCAAGATCCCCTCTGACCTAGTATTTGCTAGCACAGCAAATTCATGTTTATGCCTTTTGGAAATGTACTGAGAAGCAGGTGATTATCTGCTAGGTCAGGAAATAATAAATGGAACAATACTGTTTTCTATAATGTTATGATTTTGAAAAATCAGCTCTGTTCGTGTCATGAGAACATGCACAGCTGCAGAGGGAAAAGATAAAGTCAGACAAAAGACTGCTTAAAGAAATGGACTATAATCTGTACTTGCTTTGTGCTCAAATTAGCCATAGTACCTTCAATGGTAACATTGCATAGAGGGAAGTTGTATCTAACCGGTGGTCATCAAGGCCACATTGTTTTTCTTAGGAAGTTTTTCATAAAATTGATAGTGCAAGCAGAAAATCATGGATAAACAGCTGCTATGAAGTAATGATGCTAAAACTTGTGATCTGTTACGTCAGCTTGGTAGGCAATGTCTTATTAGAAAATGCATAAAGATGGTTTCACTTCCTGATTTTAGTTAGACAAACTCTGTATTAGCACATTTTTTGTCTCCTTGCTGCAAGATTAAAGTGCCTTAACCTGAACCTGCCATGTATTGATCTTTTTGAAGTTATTTTTTCCTTTGACAGATTTGGTTCTTCGGACCGGAAACTCTCGCTCTGACTCAGGTCAGATGGGCCCGGTGGCATGAAACTGTACGGGGAAGAGACCACATTGGTTCTTCTGCTTCGAAAGACCTCTGACTAAATTGTCATTCAAAAGAGGCCAGCCACTGTTTCTGATCTGCGAACGGAGGACAAGTCAACGGTTCCAGTGAGACGGTTAATCACGGAGGCTCAGGTAAGGAGGAATTACCTTTTTTCTGTTTTAGATCAGGGACTTGTTACAGTATTTGTTTTTGTCAGGGAGATTTGTGATATACAGATCAGGGACAAAAAAGATTGCTCTCTTGTCATAGAGCAGGGAAACAGAATAGGTAGGCAGTTATTCTAGATAATCTGTGAAAAAGAAATCATGGTACCACGTGATAAGAAGGGTTACATAACATTTTTTAACTAAGTTAGGACAACATGAGAAATAAGTGCACAAAAAGTTCCCGAGATCCACCATTAACCGAAGACGCAAAATATATGCAATTACAACGTGCTGACAATGTTAGGTACTATACAAAATGGGTTAATAAATATGAATTTGATGGCAAACTAGAAAAATCCTCGCTTATTAAACTTGTCAAACAGCTTAAAACCAACGCAAAAGGTCAGGTAAAAAAGCAACGTCAATTAGGCATTCCCCAGGCACACAGGTAGCTTGAGGAAGCAAACCACAGGGAACAAAAGAGTAAAAATTCAAAAGCAATGTTTTTAGATAAAGAGGACAATAACTTGGTAATAGCATCGGCCCCTCCACTTCCCTTACCAGAATATGAAGCGAGTGGACAAACTGATCCACCTCCGCTATACCCAACTGTCCCTGCAAAACGAAACCCGTTTGTTAGAGATCCTGTTGAGACTAGGTCTCGAACACGTAAAACAAAAGGGGATATGGAGTTATATCAAATGAATGGAAATTCATGGGCTATGAGTGAAGAAGAGATATGTCCACTCATAGAAGTACCAAATCCTCAGGCAGGACAGGAAGGGCAGGACCCAACTATCCTAGTATATAGACTGTGGACACCGGAAGACATCCAGAAAGCCACAGAGGGGATTCCCCATCCAAAAGTTAATTTTAGAAAATTCTTAGAAGATTTACAGGGCATCAGGTTAAGTTATTATTTAAATGGGGAAGAAGTAGAGAAAGTAGTCAGACAAATCGTAGGTCCAGATTGGCACATGATCAGTGGCAACTGGAATCCCCATGACGCAGAACACAAGCCACTCCCACATAGCAATGCAGAGCTGGATAACAGAGTAAAAGGTCTGACAGACCAAATCTCTGAGAAATGGAAGCCTAGGGCAGACTGGACTTGCATTAATCAATGCATCCAACAAGAAGGTGAAACTGTTGATAGATATTATGCTAGATTATTAGAATGTTTTAATAACCATTGTGGAATGCAGGTACCTGAAGACCAAACACGAATCCCCATATGAGCAGCAGCTAAAGAATGCATTTTTGAAAGACAGTATTGCACCCATCAGTAGTTTTATTACAAAGCACATGGTAGATCACCGTACAAGTAGATTACAGTCATTACTTGAATATGCAAGACATGCCGAAAGGCATTTTAATAGCAAAAAGAAAAAGAAAACCCAAGTATCTGCAGTAGAAGACGGAGCAGAAGTCTTTGTAGTACAGTCCGGGAAGAAGGGCAAGAAAAATACCCAGGGAAACAATCTGATAAGTGGTCAGAAGAGTTTGAAGAGAGAAAGAAAAGGGGTGAATGTTTTAAATGCGGAAAAAAGGGACATTTGGCAAGGGATTGCAAGCAAATTAAGAAGGTAGCCACGGAAGATAAGGAGGGTGAGGACTGACTATATGGTAGTCAGGAATCACTAGAAAGAAACAACCAAGAAAAGACAAATGTTAATGTGATAGAGGGAGCAGAGGATGTGATATAAGAAATAGAGGATGTACAAGAAATCACAGACAGTGAAGAAAATGAAATTTTGGGCTTAGCATTATTGAGCCTGGAGCTCTACTTAGCAGACACAAAACCAGAAGTTACACTTCTGGTAGAGGGAAGGGAAGTTAAATTTCTCTGTGACTCGGAGGCATCACGGACCCTGATATATCCTTCCAAACTACCAGAAAATTCATAATCACTTGATTACATATTAGTGAAAGCAGCTAATGGACAGCTGTATCGGGAGCCACTCTCCCATAACATAGCAATAACTGACCCTGTTTCAGGGATGACCCAGAAAAGCAAAATTGTTGTTTCTGCAAAATGCCCAGTAAACCTTTTGGGTAGAGACTTATGCAGATTTTTGGCATAGCAGTAGTTCCAACTATGCAGGGTATGGAAGCACAGCGACAAATGGATACTTTTGTAGTGCGATCGGAGGGTGAAACATTTTACTGGTACAGCCAGGACTTGGTTACAACTGGTCCAGGGGCAGTAACCAAAGAACTGATGAATGTAGCCATCAGTAAGTCCCCCTCCCTTAACACTGATAAACAGCATTTGTTGCACTGTACTCTGTATTATTGCAGCATACCAGGACCTGATAGGGAATATGAGCAAGAACTGTTTAAAAACCGTGCAAACAGATTAGTATTGCGTAATCTGTACTGGGACACAGAAGGGAACAGTGTAGTTAGCTGTTCATTGCCCCAGGAATTCTTTGCACTTTATAAATCTAATCGACTACCACTTGTTAGTTTGACCAAGGACAAGAATGTGAAGTGGGCAGACCTAGGAGAAAAAGTCATAAGGTGGGAAAAACAGACAGAATTAGAACTATCCGAACAGGGAGTACAGAAGCAGACATTAAATTGGATAACACAGACACACCCAGCTGTGCACTTGCAGTCTAGCAAGGACAGCTGATTAGCACTCTTATTAGAAGAGGAAGAAAAAGCCTTACGAAGCATACCAGAAACTGCCTGGTCAACAGGGAAATCAGATGTAGGACTTATCTGTACAGCATGACCAGTTACAATCACGCCAAAGTCAGCATATAGACCACGAAAGAGACAGTATCCCTTGAGAAAAGATGCAGAAGTAGGAATCAAACCTATAATAGCAGCTTTACTTAAGGAAGGAGTACTGGTAGAATCTCCTGATTCACCATGTAATACACCCTTATTTCCTGTTAGAAAAGCAAATGGAGAATGGCATATGGTCCAAGATTTACAAGCTGTAAATGATGCAGTAATACCTAGAGCACCTATGGTGCCAGATCCACACACTTTACTGAATGATTTAAAGCCTCAACAGAAGTATTTTTCTGTGGTAGATATTAGCAATGCGTTTTTCTCAACACCGATACACCCTGACAGCCAACATTAGTTTGCATTTACATTTCAGGGGAAAAGGTACACATATACACGACTACCACAGGGATATTGTGAAAGCCCAACAATATTCGCACAGGAAATGACAAGTAACTTGGCGGGATTTATCCCACCGAGAGGCAGCCAGATTTTAATTTATGTAGATGACATTCTGCTGGCAGTCCCCACCCAGCAAGAATGCAGAGAAGATACCATAGCAGTATTACAATTCTTAGCCACTCAAGGACACAAAGTAAACAAAAACAAACTGCAACTTCGGAAAAAGCAGGTTAAATACCTGGGATATGTAATATCCAAAGAAGGCAGGGTATTAGATGAAGACAGGAAAATAGCAATCTTACAAGCACCCAAACCGACTACCAAGAAGGAAATGATGTCCTTCCTAGGTACGACTAATTTTTGTCTGAGTTGGATTCCAAACTATATCTTGGAGTCCTCTCCACTGACCAACTTGATATACAAGAAACCTATGGCAGCACAAGATTTATTAAAATGGACACCAGAAGCAGAATCAGCTTTCTGCAAACTGAAGCAATTGATAGCATCTTCATTAGTTTTAGGATTACCAAACTATCATAAACGTTTTTTCCAAACTGTAGATTGTAAGCAAGGCTATATGACATCAGTGTTAACACAGCAACATGCGGACAAGCAACGCCCCATAGCTTACTGTTCATCACTGCTATACCCAGTGGTGCGATCCCTGCCCCACTGTGTACAAGCAGTAGTTGCAGCCGCAATGGCAGTACAGGCTTCGCCCGCAGTAGTGTTATTCCACCCTCTCACATTGAGAGTGCCTCATGCAGTTGCGATTATTTTACTGCAAGAAAAAGTAGTATATCTTTCTCCTGCTAGACATCTTTCTTGTATGACTATACTGTTGAGCCAACCTCATATGACAATTGAGCGATGCACAACTTTGAATCTGTCAGCCTTGCTCCCAACCCCTGCGGACGGCACACCACACAGCTGCCTGCAGGAGATTGAGCAAAAGACACTACCTAGAAAAGATCTTACGGATGTTCCCTTGGATGATGCCGAGGTGACATACTACTTGGACGGCTCATGTAGAAAGGGTCCTGCAGGGAAGAATCTAGTAGGTTATGCAGTAGTTTCTGATACTGAGATTTTAGAAGCAAAGTCTTTACCACACAACTTATCTGCACAAGCAGCAGAATTGATTGCCTTGACACGGGCATGTACCTTAGCAAAGGATAAATGTGTAAACATTTTTTCTGATAGCCAGTATGCTTTTTCTACTGTAAATGTTTTTGCGCAACAGTGGAAGAATAGAGGAATCATAACATCTACTGGCAAACCGATTATTCATGCACAGTTTATTTTAGATTTGTTAGAATCTATTCAGTTACCTCAAAAAGTAGCTATTTGCAAATGCGTAGCTCATACCAAGCAACAGGATAGGATTTCAAAAGGTAATGCGAGAGCTGACACAGCTGCAAAGCAGGCAGTTACAGCTTCAGAAGTATTTCTTTTGAGTGAGGAATTACAACCTTCTGAGATTTTAGATTAGAAATGTTAAAAACAATGCAGACACTTACTACGAAAGTAGAGAAACAGAAATGGGTAAAACGAGGAGCAATTCTTGAGAAAGGGCTGTACACCTCCAAGGAGGGAAAACCAATTTTGCCGTCTAACTTGTTTAGATATGCAGCTTTGTTGAGCCATGGGCAGTGCCATGTCTCAACAGGGGGGATGGTACAGTTAGTGAATCGAATGTTTACAACATATGGATTTACAAATTACACTAAAAATTTTTGTGCGGCATGTCATGTTTGTAATAAACATCATGCACAAGGGACGTTAAAGCCTAAGCAAGGGAGTTTCCCTACACCACCATACCCATTCCATACTATTTGTATGGACTTCATAGAATTGAACAAATGCGAAAATAAGAAGCACTGTCTTGTCATTATAGATATGTTTTCCAAATGGGGTGGAAGCTTTTCTGACCAAAACTCCAGACGCAGCTACTGTTGCAAAAATACTCGTTAAAGAAATTATTCCTAGATTTGGCATACCGGAAAAGATCTACAGTGACAATGGCACACACTTTGTAAATCAAACTATACAACAGCTGAGCCGATTTTTTGGAATTTCTTTGAAAAACCATTGCGCATATCATCCACAATCTGCAGGATTAGTAGAGAGGCACAATGGGGTTTTGAAGGGTAAGCTTAGGAAAATAATAACAGAGACTCAAAAGAATTGTGTGCACTGTTTGCCTCTGGCACTGTTGAGTATGAGAACTGTTCCAAATGCAAAGGGGTTAACTCCTTTTGAAATGTTGTTCGGGAGGGCATATTATGTACCTCAGTGGAAGCCTCTCATGCCTGCAGATCAGGAGGCCGACAGTTCACTTGCATTGTATATGAGGAAGCTTTCCAACAATAAACAACTATTGCAGTTAAATTCTGTTTCAGATATAGAACAGACCAGACCATTGGAAGCAGTAGTACAATCAGGATCGTGGGTCTGGGTGAAGGTCGTGAAGAAAAAGAAGTGGAGCTCCCCGAAGTGGGAAGGACCATTTCAAGTTTTGCTGGCAACAGTCAAAATTGCTGAACATGCGTCCTGGATCCATTTGACACCCTGCAAACTGGTCAAGAACTTTGAACTGGACAAAAACCTTGTTACTGTTACACAACAAGAACAAAATGACCAGGTATAGAGTAAACAGGGATGCAGAACAACCTCAGAAAAATTGCATGATCATCCTGTTAGTTATACTGGTAACGATGATCTTTTTGCTGTGGCCTTTCCTTTTTTCAGCCACACGAGTTGAACTGAATAAACATGATGCGTTACTTATAGACTGGCATCCAAACTTTAACACTTACCAAGCAATTAAATATGTGTATGCTGAAACTTTCAATGTATCGAACTGCTGGATTTGCACAGCGATACCAACAGCATACGGGGGATTATTAATAACTGCAGTCCCCCTAGGGGTCAATGAGACCTGGGAAAATTTGATCTTTGATACTACACCTGTAAAATCGCAAGACAAAATATCATTGTACCTTTCTGTTACACAAAAGGGAATTGTGTGCTTTTATAAAAATTACACTATTCAGGTGGGTTGGGGCAATTGCAATGTGACTGTTTCTTATAAATGTTATATTAAGGCTAATAAGGCAGAAACTATTTGTGATGCAAACTATGACTCATATCTTGAGAAAATGCAAAAAAAAAAACTGTTAGTGAAATACAGCATAATCCTGTTCTTTTGAAGCAACCTTCTATCATTGATAAGAAAATGTTTCATGCAGGGCAAGCATATATCAGTACTAAAGTAGAAAATTGTTATTTTGTTTGTGGGAAAAAGGCATACAAACGGTTACCTGAGAATTGGTCCAGCAGTTGTTTTTTGGGTTACCTGGTTCCGGCCATACGACACACTGCAGCTTTGCCTCGAGGGAAAATTCGAAACGTCAGAGAGGTCAGCAATAAACCTGGAAATCCAATCAAGAGACCTAGGAATCCAATGGGATGAATCGAAGCAGGATGGAGAAACCATAATTCCGTGAAGAACAAAGATAAACTAACACACATGGATTTGAGTGACACTATCATATCATGGGCAGGCATAGCCCCTGCATATGGCACAGTAAAATCGATTTGGGAGCTGAGAAAACTGTCCAAACTTCTCGAAGTTATGAGCAATGCAACTTTTTCTGCTCTTGAATTAGTGACTGTTGAACTAAACGCTATGAGAACTGTGGTGCTTCAAAACCGCATGGCTCTCGACTTCACCCTAGTGGCGAAAGGTGGTATGTGCGCTGTAATCAAAGAAGAATGCTGTTCGTATATTCCAATCAACATGAGATAAACGATCATCTTGAGGTGATCCAGCAAGAGTCGGCCATGACCAAACCAGGCCCAAACCCTCTGATGGACTTTTTCCAGAATTTGTTTGGGGGGTGGGGTTCCATCCTAATGAACATCCTGATTGCCATTTGTGTGGGATTACTCCTATTAGGAGCATGCATTTGTTTTGGTCTTCCCTGCATGAAAAAATTAATCAAAGATTTTATAGACATGCCAGTTTCTGAGACTTTGTATCAAAGTACTGAAATTGAAGAGTTGTTGAAAAGTGAAATGCTTTCATAAGTCTAAACTAAATAACTCTCTTAACTGCAAATCCTGAATGGAAGAGGTTAGGATAAGAAGCAAACTGCTTATCCTTTTGAAAATAGAATAAAAAGTATTAACAGGGGGGAAATGTCAGAAAAATATGTATTAATGTGTGTGCTTAGTGCTAATTAGAAGCTAAAAGAGTTAACACATTTTCATTCTATTTTATATACAGCTTAGTTTTATATGAGACTAAAAGATGTTTTTTGAAACTGCAGTATGCTTTCTGAAACTTGCAAGATGCCCTCTGACCTAGTATTTACTAGCACAGCAAATTCATGTTTATGCCTTTTGGAAATGTATTGAGAAGCAGGTAATTATCTGCTAGGTCAAGAAATAATAAATGGAACAATACTGTTTTCTATAATGTTATGATTTTGAACAATCAGCTCTATTCGTGTCATGAGAACATGCACAGCTGCAGAGGGAAAAGATAAAGTCAGACAAAAGACTGCTTAAAGAAATGGACTATAATCTGTACTTGCTTTGTGCTCATATTAGCCATAGTACCTTAAATGGTAACATTGCATAGAGGGAATTTGTATCTAACCAGTGGTCATCAAGGCCACGTTGTTTTTCTTAGGAAGTTTTTCATAAAATTGATAGTGCAAGCAGAAAATCATGGACAAACAGCTGCTATGAAGTAATGAAGCTAAAACTTGTGATCTGTTACGTCAGCTTGGTAGGCAATGTCTTATTAGAAAATGTATAAAGATGGTTTCACTTCCTGATTTTAGTTAGACAAACTCTGTATTAGCACGTTTTTGTCTCCTTGCTGCAAGATTAAAGTGCCTTAACCTGAACCTGCTGTGTATTGATCTTTTTGAAGTTATTTTTTTCATTTGACAAAAGGATATACTATGCAGTATGCACATGTGTGCATACCAAGAGTAGCATACTATAGTATGCGGCATGTGTGCATACATGCCTTGCATATGATGTTACATTACATATTGTACAGTGACACATGCAACTATATGGGATATAATAGTTATATGTGCAGTAGTGACTTACCTGGCAACTCCAGGCTCAGTGGTTGAGAGACACCCACCTCCATGATGTCAGCTAAGGCTTGTGAATGTTGTTCTGCAGGTGTCCCCAGGTTGGCCAGTAACTCCTCTGTACGTGTGAGTGGGGGCTGGGTTGGTGGCCCAACACCTGCTGCACCTTGTTCCCTGGTGATTGCATTAGCACACTGTTTCGCCCGTCTAATTAGGTCTGTGTACCTGCTGGTATGTGTGGTTATGGCCACCCACATCATTAACCCTCCTGCAAAGCTCCTGCCACAGTTCATCCTGCTGCTGTGCATCCTGTGGCACATGGCTAAACAGGACATCATAGTTGTCATATAGGTAAGGTATGAGGGCCTCATCCTCCAAGCGAGTATATGCTGGTAGCCTTGCACGCAGTATACCTGGAAGACATAATGATGGAGACAGGTCACAGTATCTCAGAAATGCACAGAGCTACAGCTGCACATACATGTGTATCACATATACTACGTCTAAATAGTTGTCTTGGCAAATCTACATGACACAGACACCACTGACATGTTTGTGTCACACACGTGACCCTCAATGGTGATCGGATAGGTTCATAGGTTCATAGGTTCATACTAGGCTATCTGCCCGAGGGCATTTACAAGCCTAGCCCATCGTTTTGTGGCTTACGCCACCCCTTTAGTATGGGGAACTATACCCATTATTTTGCTGTGCCTCTGTCGAGCAGTGACACTGAGGTAATCCCTGGGGTATATCTGCGATCTCCCATCCATTGGTCAAGATTTCTCTTGAACAAGGCCAGCGAGGTGCTCTGCCTCACATGTACCGGGATTTTGTTCCACAGCATAGGGAGTCTTTGGGTGATGAATCTATCCCTCCAGCACGTCCTATTAATAGCCGTGTCAAGGTTTAAGTCTCCGCCCTTGTGGCTCTGATGGATCTAGATTTTTGAGGTGAAGCATATTCATCAAATCTGGGTTTGACATGGCCTTGTATGTTAGGCAAAGGTCACCTCTGAGCAGCGGTTTACTGAATAGAGCTGGAGTTCTTTCAGTCGGGCAGCATAGGACAGATTTTTGAGACCCTTTATCCTTTTGGTGAGGAACTTTGTGGCCTCTCCAGCTGCTGCAAGTGTCGGGTCAGATACATTCGAATGGGGCATTGTACTCAATCATTGGTCTGATGAGTGATGAGTAAAGGGAGACTATGACCTCCCTTGATCTAGATGAGAATCCCTTCATGATAAGGTGGGCAATGTAGAAGGTCTTCCTAGCTACTTTAGCTACATGGGTGTCGAATGACAGACTACTATCAACCTGGGTCCCCAGGTCCCTGATAACTTCTTCTGTGCTCAGTGGATTGCCACCTATTTGGTAGCTAGGGGTAACCTTGTTTTTCCCAAGGGTATGACTATGCATTTTTTGGCATTTAACTTTAGGCCGTGGCTCTGGCACCAGTTATCCGTTTCTGTGAGACCCTTCTGAAGGATATCTGTGTCAGATGTGTTTTCTACTATGGCGCCCAGTTTGCAGTCATCTGCAAACTTTGTCAGCCATAACCCTCCTGTGTTTGCTTGTACTTCAGAAAAGTAGATGCCAAACAAGAGTGGGCCCAGGACTGAGACCTGTGGGACACCACTTGTGACAGGCTTTGAGTCTGACATGGCGCCAGCAACTCTGACCCTGTGGGTTTTGTCACTCAGCCAGTTTGCAACCCATCTTGTGATGTATGGGTTGACATTTAAGCTGATGAGTTTTTCAATGATACCCGAGTGGGGTATTGTATCGAAGGCCTTAGCCAGATCGAGGTAGGCTGTATGGACTGCCTTTCCCTCATAAATGGCTTTGGTGGCTGTTTCAAAAGTCAACCAAGTTTAAAAGGCATGATCTGCCTTTGACAAAGCCAAACTGGGTTGGATCCAAAGTCTGCAAATTCCCTATGTCTTTATTTATGAGGTCCATTATGATCCTCTCCATGGCTTTGCAGATAAGGCTTGTCAAGCTAATGGGCCGGTAATTTCCAGGGTCGGTGGAGGCACCGCCATGTAAGTGGTACCACAGTTGCAGTGCGCCACCCCTGGGTGTATCCAGAGGTAAGACTTTGATTAAACAGCTGTCCTAGCTGTGGGTTTAATTCCTCATTGAGTTCATGGAGCACACAGCCGGGGACACCATCAGGTCCCATGGATGCTGTGTTTTTGCTTTGGAGAGAGCAGTTCTCACTTGGGCTGGAGATGTTTGGGGGCTGCAATCGCTTGGTATAGATTGCTCTCCTTTTGGGAGAAGTTTGCACTGAACCTGTCAGCCAGTATGTTGGCAATGTCTGTAGGATCAGTAATCTTCACATCATTTTGAACTAGCTCTGAGCATATCTGGGAGTTTCCTCCCAGGTTTCTAACATAGCTAAAGAAGGCCTTATGATTGTCTTTTGAGTCTTTAGCTATTTTTCTCTCGAAATTTGCTTTGGATGATTTTATGAGAGCTCTTAGTTTTTTACTTATAGTGATCAAGGGTGTCTTACCTTTTAAGGATTTTGCTCTATCTTGTAGTAGCTTCCTCCTTTTGTTGTAGAGTTTGTTTATGGCTGGGGTCCACCAGACTGGACGCTTGCCTTTGGTACAAAGAGTCTTTGTTTTGCTTGGGATTGCCTTATCCATGCAGTCCTGCAGGTGCTGGTAGAAGGCATTTGTAAGTGATTCAGCGGCTTGAGTACTGTTTTCCGCCAGCTCGGGGACCTTAAAGGAGACCACACTAGTCTTTAGAAGTGTGAAGTCGGCTTTTGAGAAGTTCTTTACTGTGGTCTTTTTTATTTCAGGTGGGGGTGGGATGAGGACCTTCAGCGAGATTAGTTTGTGGTCTGATCTCACCAGTGAGGGGTACAGCTCCGGTGTTGAACATTGTGCTCCCATGTTCGTGATGATGAGATCAAGTATGTTATCTCCTCTTGTGGGGATGGTGACTAGTTGTTCCATGGCATTTGAGTTTATGAATTCCAGGAACTTTTGGGCTAGGGTGTTTGGGCTTGAGTAGTGTTCCCAGTCTATATTAGGGTAATTGAAGTCACCTAGTATGATGGTGTTTGGTGATACATTTATCCTCTAGTGTTTTCAGGAAGGCCATGTGAGGTTCCTGAGTTTGTGAGGGTGGCCTGTAACATGCTACAATTTGCAGAGCAGTCTTGCCTATGGTTAATTGCACCTGGATGGTCTCCGATGCATCGTGCGTTGCCACCAGTCTTGAGGTGTGGGTGTCCTTGATGAATATGGATACCCCTCCTTTCTTGGTATTGTCTGGATTTTGGGGCCACGCATGATATGAGGTAAAACCTGATAGCTGGGGTGCTCTCAGGAGCCTTGAACTAGGTTTCTGTCACAGCACAGACATCGATGTTCTCCATACTGAGAAGGGCCTCGAAAAGGTGCATTTTGAGATTTAGACTTCTGGCATTGAGCAGCATTACCCTTAGTTTTTTCCTTTTTGTGTTCTAGGGTGGTAGGTTTAGAATTTGAGCCTTGCCTAAAAAGGCACTATGGGGTGGCAAGAGCCTTTGCCAATATCCGGAATCCCAGGGGTGACAGGTGCAATCCGTCCTTGGCAGCGTGGCTTGTCCAGCATGTCATCCCAGGCAGACAGACACTGGATCCCCTTTGAATGACACCAGTGTTTAAGCCAATTGTTAAAGCTGATCATCTTATCTCTGTATTGTGGCATCATTCTTGGTGAAGGTAGGATACTGCTCAAGGTCAGGGTCATATCTGCCTGGGCTACATAATCAGAGAGCTCCTCAATGTCTCTTTTCATGTAGTCCAAGGAGGTACGTCTCAGGTCGCTTACACCAGCGTGGACAATGACTGAGTCATATTTGTACCTGCTGTTGAGAGACCTGAGTGCTTGCTATGTGGCGGATTCTAGCCCGACAAACAGCTTACAGTGTCCTACTCCTTACACAGTCTGGTGAGCGGGACGCCAGTGCCTGACTATGGAGTCACCAATGACTAGTGTGTCTGGCATTGTGTTTGGCCTTAAGGGCTGTGACTGTTTGACACTCTGACTGTGAGGTCTATGTGTTGCAGGTGTTGTGTTCTGAGGTGGTGGTTGTTTGGGTGTCTGCTTTGGTGGCCTCTGCTGTTTTGGTAGATTTTTGATCAGAGCCTCCGAGTATGTCTTTGTGTGTTTATGTGTATGATTTGAGGTTGTAATGGTACTATGTGAGACTGGGTCTATAGTGTGTGTGGTAACCTTCTCCTCCTGACTGGTCTTGCCAGTCCTATGTTGAGAGAGCTCAGCCTCCAGTTTGGCCGTATAGTTGCATCTCTATATTATCACCATATATGTGTGTGCCACCTGATTACATTGCTCATACTCCTTGTGGATGCTCTCTTGATGTGGGCACGTCTGTTTGCCTGCACTGGTGTTCTAACCTATCAGCACATGCCTGGATGTGTCTATGTTAATGCTGTCGACCTTGATGCTGTGTATATGTCACATATCAACACATACACTGCCTTAATGGACATGAGCAGTGACAATGCAGACATGCGCATGGAAACCTTTACATGCATGTGTTTCACCATATACATCTACACAGCACTGTACAGCAGTTCAACATCCTGCCATGTATTGCCTGTGTTGCATATGTGATACATATGAGACCCTGGCTAGTCTGATGGTATTTGCAGGGATGGTTATCAACTATAGCATGTACAGTCAAAGTCAACTAGTAGGCTGTATGCCCTGGGCCATGTATGAGCCTAGGATGTAAGGTTACCTAGCTGTAGCCTATAGCCAGGTTTCTGGGGCCAGGTGAAACAGTGCCACATAACTGATCCACAGGGTTAATGATACATGTACCATGCAGTCATCACACCATGTCTGAAAGAGGGGCAATGTGCAGCTTTGCTGGATAGTGATGCATAGTATGGCAGGAGTATGTAATGTGTATGGCACAAGAATCTGTTCAGCATGTGGTGATCCTTGTACTAGAAAGGTGGATGTCCATGACGTATGTATTTGAGATCAGGATATGTACGTGTAGCATGTCCAACATCACTGTGTTGGACATGACTTTATGCAGGGTAGGCATCATGCTACATAGTGGAGATGAGGATTGGGAAGGCTGGTGTCAGCCATCCAAACATGGCCAATACCCCTTAAAGGTAATATGTGATCTGATATAGGTCACTTGAGTGATGAGTATGGCTGAACAGTGATCTCTGTATTCATGGATGACACCCTGTCATGACTAGGGTTGCCACTTACAACTGCCTAAAAGGTGTGGTAACATCACTATCTCAGGATGGACAACTGCACAGCTGCAACCCTTATACACAGTGTCCATTATGTTGACCAATGCCTAGGTGGTAGTTCATGGGTACAGGGTTATTAACCTATGGTGACAATGCAATATGCAGTTGTCAGATTGTGCACATATGTCACACACCTCACCCACAAAGCCCCTTCTGTATGTTGTCCACAACACTGAGTCAGCTACTGCTCCTAGGTCATAGCCATTCACATACTTACATAGGCAGATGCCTTCTGTTTGTCTGTGTGGTATGGTCTACAATGAGGGGGAGTACAGTGAATTAACCCTGTCTTACTGTAGCTGGCACTGGTGTGATATGCACATATTAATCAGACAACTTGTGTAGTGTTGGTTCTGCCAATAGTCCACTGGCAGAACACTCCTGTGACATATGAATGTACATCTAGTATACTGAGTGTAGGTGGAACACAGTATGGGTGATGATGTCCTATGACCTGTCACAGTTATGATATGCAGTGTGAAATCATCCTTACTGTCATCTACATCTATACTGCTGACAACAAATAAGTTGATTAAGGTTCATGGCCTTTCAGACCAGGCTCAGCAGGGTAGTAGTGCAATACCTCCCATTATAAGTGGTGTCTCCACTTTGTGAGTTGTGATAACTGTTGGTCTGCACCATTCAGTGTGTACACAGACTGACATGAAGCTTTGTTTTACATGATGTGTGTGTGTAGAGCAAACTGTTTTGCCATATGTGTATGATACAACCAGAGATGTGGACAGGTCCTATGCAGCATGAATGCACCTTGTACCTACATAGTTATGGTTAGGGGCTCTGTAGTGTACATGGATATATGATTGTGTACCTGTTAGGGGGGCAGTGTGTTTATGTTATCCGACACCCTATCTGCATTGCTTATTCATGCTCAGCACTTGTTCAGAACATGTAAGCACTACATGAGCTACTAATTACTATAGCACTCAATCCTCCTCATTACCTACAGGTAAACAGTGTTTGTACGTACATTTCCCACTTGCTTAGAGTAAAACAGCTCTTGTACACACTTTCCTCACTTATCTAGAGGGAAATAATTATATATTCAGGCATATCCAAGGTTCAGTTCCCAGTGTTCTATAATGTCTATATGATGACTATGGGCATCTTGAGGCAATGTAGAAATTGTCTCATGTACACAGTCAACCCTCTCCTCCTAACAACCAACACTGCAACCTGTGGGAGATGCATTTATCTAACCATACTGGAGGTAAAGCTCTCTCCAACCAAGACTGAACTTGACAATCATGTGGGGAAGTTAAACATTTGCACCACATCACACACATCACATAGTCTCACTAAATCTCCACCACCAAAGGCCACACATAGTAACACAAAAACATTTGCGGAACCTCTCAATAATACTCTGTCTAGACAACAGAGAACTCCAAAGCAGAAACGCAGGCAGCCTCCATCCCCCAACACAACACCAATGACTTATCACAGACTCAGTGTGCCAATCAACCACAGCCAATAAGGCAAAAGAACGTACACAACACACTAGTCACAGGTGACTATATAGGCGGCCACACTGATGTCCCACTCACCAGGCTAAACAAGGAGATAGTTACTGTCAGCTGCCTGTCGGGTAACAGGATCTGCAACATAACCTACGCACTAAGGTCACTACACAAGAAGTACAATATGACTCTGTCATTGTCCATGTTAGTGTGAATGCCCTGAGATGTACCTTCCTGGACTACATGGAAAGAGACATGGAATAGCTCTCCAGTCTTGTAGCCCAAGCAGGTATGGCCCTAGCCCTGAGTAGCATTCTGCCATCATCCAGAGTGATAACGCAGTACAAGGACAAAATGATTTACTTCAACAATTGGCTATGCTTCTGGTGTCATTCTAAGGGTATTCCTGCTTGGAATGATATGGTCAACAGACCACGATGCTTTGGCACAGATGGCCTGCACCTGTCGGCCCTGGGATTCTGGATAATGGCTAAGGCTCTTGCTGCTCCTATAGTTCCTGTTTTATGCAAGGTTCAAATAACATATTCACCACCATAACAGGAACAGGCAAGCAGAAACTGAGGGTAATGTTATTCAATGCTTGAAGTCTTAATCTCAAAACACAATCACCCGAGGCACTCCTTGTAATGGACCACTTCGATATCTGTGCAGTGACTGGGACCTGATTTAAGGTTCCTGAGAGCACCCCTGCACTACCAGGCTATTACTCATACCACACTTTTCAGCCATGTAACCTGGACCGGAACACCCAAGGCGGAGGTGTGTCCATATTTCCTAAGGATATCCACATCTCCAGGCTAGTTGCTTAGCACAATGCATCAGAGGTTATCCAAGTGCAACTAACTCTGGCCATAACTGCTATACAAATTGTAGCTTGCTACAGATCCCCCACCATACCCCATGGTTAACAGTCCTCTCTTCTTGGTGTACTGGAAATTAGGGTTCAACCAGACACACTACTAATGTGCGACTGACACTACCTCACCATTAACTGGGATAACTACTCGTGTACCAACACATTAGGCCAATGCTTTCTGGGATTCATAAACTCCAATAGCCTAAATCAACCTATCCACACCACCACCACGGGCAACAATATCCTAGACCTAGTCATTACCAACATGTGCGACTGGTGTTCCACACCTGGGGTTATCTCCTTGTCGGTCCGATCCGAACGTATGCTAATCACCCTTGTTATCCACATCCCGCCACCACCCCCTTTATGGAAACCACAGTACAATATTTCTACAAAGCCAACTTCAGGCTTCTTATGACAGCAGTATTAAATGTCATGACACCCATGCAAATGGACAATACAGTTACAACCACTGAATCATACATAAATGCACTTTATTAGCACTTACACGACTGCATGGATTGTGCTATACCAAACAGAACCATAACGCTACCCTCCAGAAAAAGGATGCCAATCTGGTGGTCCACTGCCGTAAACATAATGTACAACAGAAGGAAGAGACTGTTGCAAATGAGAGTACAAGCCTATGAGTGGAGGAGCTCCCTAGTCAGCCTCAGTAAAAATCTGAGATCCCTTATCAGATCCTCCAAATCTAGCTACGTAAACATAACCACCACTAATTCCAAGGACTACCACAGAGCATTCTAGAGGTATGTCACTAGTCTCAATGGCGATACCCACATCTGCTCTGACTTACAGCAGTAAGGCTTAAGGCACGAACATTACAGAACCGACTGATATTGGCAACATCCTGGCAGATAGGTTCAGTGCTAACTTTACACCCCACTCACACCCTAAAGGGCCCATATCTATGCAGGTAAGATACAGAGTCCCTGTAATCACAACTATGCAGTTAAAAGCTGCACTCTCTAAAGCCAAGAACACAGCATCCATGGGACCGTACAACATCCCAGGCTGCGTTTTCCACGAACTTCAAAATGAATAGGCACCATATTCAATAATAGCCTTGCATCAGGCATTGTGCCCCCTGAATGGCACACAGCAACAGTTATCCCACTCCACAAAGGTGGAACCACAACGGACCATGGGAACTATTGCCTTATATGCCTGACTAGCCTGTTCTGCAAGGCTATGGAGCACATCATCATGGATCTCATTCACAGAGACATTGGTGGCCTCCAAACCTTTGATCCCACCCAGTTTGGATTTGTTAGGGCCAGACCATGCCTCTTAAAAGTGGTGGACTCCTTTGAGGTAGTTACCAAGGCATTAGATGAGGGTAAGGAGGTCCACACAGCCTACCTTGACCTCTCAAAGGCTTTCAACATTGTTTCCCATTCTGGTATTATCAACATACACATCCACCTGTACATTAACCCCTACGTCACGAGATGTTTTGCAAAGTGGCTCATGGGCAGAACCCACACAGTGAGGGTAGCATACCCTAGGTCCTACTGTAAAACAGTTACAATTGGCGTCCCCCAGGGCTCGGTCATAGGGCCCCTCATGTTTGGTATATTCTTCTCTGAGGTACAGACTAGCACAGGAGGACTTAGGCTGAAAAGGTTTTCAGACAACTGCAAACTAGGGGCCATGATTGATTCCCCAGCTAATACAGACACCCTCCATAAGGGTGTCACTGAGACGGATACCTGGTGTCAATAACATGGCCTCAAGCTGCATGCCACAAGGTGCATAGACATCCCCTTTGGATTACACCAATTACCCATGGACTATCACATAGGTGGTAGTCCCCTACATACATAAGACATAATAAGGGATCTTAGAACCCAAGTAGATAGCATTCACTCCTTTGATAACCATATTGGCAAGGTAGTGTGGATATCCTTCTACGTGGCCCCCTAATCTCTAATGGGTTTGCATCCAGAACAAAGGCAGCCATTGTGCCTCTCTACTCATGACTTATGAGACACATTATAGGATACAACACCCCATTTGGGATGTACCTTACGAGACAACATCAACAGCTAGAAACACCACAACATTACCACACCAAGAGGAATACTAACCTCAGAAGGATGACGTATGCAGCCCAACTACAGAAACTCCAGCTGTACTCGTTTGCATACCACGTACTCAGAGCTGATCTGTGCTGGACATACAAGGCTCATGTGCAAAACACTATTGATGGATATGCTCCACATAAGCAAAAGCCCCTGAGAGCCACATGCCCCGGGATATGCACCTAAATGCAACGATAACTAGCACGTGCTGGAGGGATACATTCTTGACCCGGACACTCCCCATGCTTTGGAACATGATTCCTATGTACATCAGGCAGAGACACTCACTAGCACTCTTCACGAGAAACCTTGATGGGTGGATGGGAGACAGACATGTACACCAAGGATCACTGCAGTGGCTCTGCTGGACTGAGGCACAGGGAACTAATGGCTCTGCTGTTCACAGGCACAGGAAACTAACCTAGGGAGGTGGCACAAGCCAACACACTGTAGCTAGGCTTATAAATGCCCTTGGCCAGACAGCATAGTACCTACCTATGAACCTATTACCTGTTTTTTGTGCATGGATAATTAACTAGCTCTTCCATTTCACTTAGCTATCATGCTGATAAACTGTCTGGTGACTACAAGTCATATGTATCCTGTTATTGTGTATTGTAAATGCCAATGGACATACCTGATGTCTGCCTAACATAACAATAATGCTATGTAAAATGTTAGATATATCTACCTACAGTACTGTATATTACACAGTTTTTGGCACAATATCCCACAATGCAAATCATAATTGCACAGTAGGCCCACCTTTGACATGTTATTCTCAGTTATACACCCATACATATGCCTACTGTTACAGTATATCAACATATACTATCCCCTGTTATGGCACGTACTTGTTGGACCAACCCTGCCATTGACAGTGGCTGGAGTGGAATTGTTGTGTTCAAAGTCCTTATATAGCATCCCTTGTGGTGTATGAGGTGTTTACCTTGTGGCCTACAGCAGTACACACATAATTTCTATGAGCATTACTATGCTCAACGATACATCACTACAAGGTACCTTTTTCCACTATATGCATTGCATACACTTTAATTATTACAGAACAGGTACTACATACACTGACATACTGAGTGTTCTACATACCTTATTAGTAACTCGAGTTGTCATTGACGGTAATTTAAATCTTATTCGGTTTGTGTTGCAATCCTCGTTTTGCTGGTATATACAGACGGTTTGAATGTGTGACAAGCCATCCTTTTGTACTTAAATATCAGTAACATGTGGTATCCTGCCATGATTTGGTGTTCCGGAGTAGATGATTACATGAACATCAGCTGTGTAACTACTCCATTAGCCAATATCATGGCAACAGTGGTGTATAACTGAATACTCCACATGGGCGTAGTTCCTTTGCCCTACCTTTGAGGAAGACAGCCTGGATTTGTTGTTTGTGATGAATTGCAACAGCCATATGGAGACACACAGAGATACATTAGCTTCATAACCCCTGTGGATTGTGTGTAATGGCTAGAGGATGTAGTTCTACATGTGAGTCCAGATGTTATATTTCTGAACATTGCTACTTATGGAGGGTTTGTTTGTACCTGATACATCTGCAAATGTTTAGGTCTGGCAAGGATGTTTGGGCAGCTCAAGACTGTGTGGCTATGCATAGAATGTTAGGTGGTTTAAAGTGTGCTCACCTGACATCTTTGGTATAATGTACATGTGTATCATACTGTGCTGTTAATCAGTAATTGGTAACACTTCCTGGTGTACGCACAGCCGTCCGAAACAGGATTATTGCAACCAAACCATGTAACATCAGCAGCTGTTCCATTGTACAACAGCAACTATTTCACATAGGGCCATGTTAGTGTGTCTCTGACAAGGTATGTTAAGGTTTCTGCAGATGTCATAGAGTAAGTGGATGTTTGTGATGTTATTACAGTATGTATTGTAATTGTTTTGGGTGTGGGGAGATGTAGATGGGTGTACATAGCAGATGCAGGTGTGTAGGAACTGCATTTATACATATTCGATATGTGTGTGAGGGTTCCTTCCCTATTTGAAGACCTATCCTTTAGTTGACTAATACTATGGTAATTGCAGGCTGATTAATTAAGGCATTGTTGATTGGTTCCTGTATAGCATGCAATTGATGCTGGTCCTTCAATCCCTTCGGAAATACATCGGAATGTAATGAAGTGTTGCTACATGAAACTGTCTCGTGTATTTCTGTCACAGATATTTGCACTCATTGGAGTTGTGTTGGTGACTGAACCTCTTTGGCTAGGGTTGCCACCTTTTCAAATGGCCATAGTGGGACATTTGCAGGACACACATCGGATTTTAGAGGCCGACACATACCCACGGTCAGTACAAAGTATAGAACTTTACATATATGCCTATATAAAAGCTTATTCTTGTAGAGGTTTACTTGCTTATCCTGTTTCTTGTTACATGTAGGTGTTTTAGATATAGACATGACTATTTTATGCAACTATTACATTAAATATGGGACATGCCAAATATCTCGAGATTGTAGGATATTAGTGTTTTTACTCATTTTGGTCAGGTCACTACCACACATAGAGGGACTGTCCCTTGCAGGGTGGGACAGGTGGTAACCCTATCTTTGGCTCATGTCCATAGCATATATTTGTAATAGCGTATAGGCATATACCCTCCATATCCTTTGTTTATAATGTTCGGTTGTGGCGGAATGTGTGATTGCTATAGTCCATGTTATACACATATTTGAAGACTTCAACCGCTGTATACGGGATACCCACGGATTCTGGAACGCACACAATTCTGACGCCCACATTACCGTTCCCAGACTCCCAAACCCCACAATACCGAACACTCCAACTCACGAAAGTAACACAAACACAGAACACACACACACACACAGACACACTGCTACCCATCACATCCAAACAAACCATCCTACACTACGTATGAGCAGGTGGGCATGCCCCCATACACCCTCCCATGTGGGTGGCTCCGCACCCTACACCACACCTACTTTAATAATCTACCTCCGAGATAGCACAAACAGACACACAAAGCAAACCCACACCCACACATTACAGTCCCTCGGAAACAGACACCACACTCAGAACACACACTTACACACACTACAGCAATCAGAAACACACTTACACACAGTACTGACCTGAACCGCAGCACCAGAAGCACTAACTAAATGTCCCTTAACATCGGGATAGTAGTACACGCGGTTCTGGTGTTTTGGTACTGTGGTCTTTCGGTCTTTAAGCCTTGTGATTACACCCCTCGGTATGTAAAGCATTCGGTATTTGGTAGTTATCCTATTTATATGTACCTCCATGGTTGTGTAGATGTTGTTAACCTATCTATATATCTCTATATATATATATATATATGTATATCCATATATATCAACATATATCTCTCTCTCTATATGTTGATATATATATGTGTATAAATATATATATATATATATATATATATATATATATATATATATAGCATACACCTTTCATTGGGTACATGGCGGTTTGTCCTATTTCCACAAAGTCCGCCCTTTTGTGTTTTAACCTGTCACAATACACAACTGCCGTTGGTACATCTCAGGTAGCTTAGTGGTAGGTTATTGTGAAGACAGTGTACATGGTTGCATGTTTTAATTCTGGCAGTGGTCGTTTTACCTCTCAGAGCAGGCACTGGTAGTACAAGGGTGAATAATGCACATTTCAGTGGTTGTGGGCAGCTTTGCCCGTGATCTGCGCGATATTCAGCAAAGGTTACATTTGTGTTGTGCTTATTCATGTAGTCATGTTTAAGCACTGCTTACTGGCACTTACTGGTGCAATAACCCGCTAACATGTGCTTAAATGTGCTTTAATGACCTGCATCCAACATCCCTTATTCGGGACCTCATAATGACGTAACAGCCCTTGCAGGTCGTGAAACCGGGACCGTGAACACCACAGTCACTGGCTTTACTACTGAGGCATCTGGGATATGTACAACTGTTATGGTGTTTAGTATGTACAGTTTACTACAGCTGTTCCTCAATACTGCAAACAAATGTGTAACTCAGTTGGTGTACATATGGATGATATCTGTTAATGGTATGTCCAATTCAGGCTTAATGGATATGCTCCACCTATGGGAATCCATGTCACAGTGAGCCACACACTGTGATGAGCTACACCTTGCCACAACCATAACTGGAGAATGCTGGGGTGACAGATACCTGTCAGGAGCACTCCCCATGCTTTGGAAGTACATCCCTGATTAAATTATATGGAGCCCCTCAATAACACACCAGGAAATCCTTGCAGAGTGGGTGGGGAACAATGGTTACACCCCAGGGATCCTGCAATTGGCTGTGCTCCACAGAGGGACAGTTAGTTAATCAATGGGGTGGCGACAGCAGACACATTTTGGCTAGGCTTATGAATGGCCTTGGACAGTTAGGCATGCACCTACCGATGTACCTAGGAACCTATACATACAGTATCAACACATGCTGATAGCTTAATTTACTGTTCAGGTATTGACTTAACTTGTGCCAATAGCAGTTGTGTGTGCAATTGTTGAGGGCTGCCTATGTAGGATGCACACAGTAGACCACCTATACATGACAATTTACAGGTGGTCGTGTGTGTGTGCCATCCATGTTTACTGTGTATGCAGGTGGAGAAGGGTGTCATTCCATAGGGGCCTACACTGTCAGTGTGTGTGCTAAACATTCCCTCTTTGTCAAGGCATGGGCATACTGGGCACGCCTCCATCTGCCTACTGGGGCTGGCACAGATGTTTGTGGTCTAAGTCCCTCTGTGCCTGTGGTGCTCTTGGTAAAAGTGGTGGGCTGTGAGGACCTTCACCATTCTGTCCCTGCTGCAGCTGTTTCTGCAAGATCATATTAGGTAGCATGGCACATACTATGAAGATGTGGGCACATGTGCCTGGAGAGTACTGCAAGGCTCCACCAGATATGTCCAAGCAAATGAACCGTGATTTCAGCATCCCAAACCCACGCTCTATGATGATTCTGGTTTGTGCGTGTGCCTCATTATGGTGTTCTTGCATGGGTATGTGTGCATTTCTGATGGGAGTCATCATCCACGGTTCCAGTGCATAGCCAGCATCCCCCACCAGGTGGCCATATGGGATGACCCCCTGGCAAATACCTGGTACAGCTGTGAGGCATGCCAGATGTGGGAGTCATGGTAGCTTCCAGGGCTGCTGGCACACATATCCATGATAATGCCCTGGGCATTGCACACGGCCTGGCAGTTGATGGAGTGGTATCCCTTTCAGTTTATGTAGTGCCTACCATGCTCACCAGGTGGTGACTTGATGTGTATGTGCGTGCAGTCTATTGCATCCAGTACTGCCAGGTAGTCTGCCACACTGTGGAAGAGACGCATATTGCTGGCCAACTCCTCCTGCATTTGGGGGAAGTATATGTGCTCATTGGCATGTGGTAACATGGCATCCAGGAACTGGTGGAGTACCCTGGATGCTGATGCCTGTGAGATCCTCGTGATATCCCCAGTTGGCCTTTGAAAGGTACCTGTGGCTAGTATTCTCAAGCTTACACATACCTTCGTGTCCACTGGGATGGGTTCCCCTCTGTTATTCCTGGCTCTGAGGCGTGGCCGGCACAGCTCAACGATTTGCTATATGGTGTCCTTGTCCACCCTGTAATGCTCTACTATCTCCAGATCATTTAGCCCCTAGTAGGTTACCCTTGATCTGAACACTCTTCTCCTCCTCCGGTGCCTGAGGTGGTTGTTAGCTTCATCCTCCACACCACCTTCAGTCTCCAACACATGCTGATGAATCAAAGCTATGGTGGCCCCTAACATGTACATTTTGAAAGTTCCCCGTCTGTTTACACCGATGGTGCAGAGTGTTTGCGAACACAGAAGTGTGTGTGAGGCGCTTTCACACTTTATACTATTGTGCTTTGGAATCTGCCAATGTCATTGGGTGTGTATGTGCAATTCCAGCTGCAGGGTATCTTACTTGTGGGTTTCACAGCAGGTACTGCTATTGTGAGGCTTATGGTGTTGAATTACACTTGGCTGCCATGATTCATCTATTGCTTTTTACTTCACTTTTCAACCCGATTCCCCTCCCATTGTCAGGCATGCATCCAGCTGCCTGCTTTCTTGTTTTGTACTTTCCCAAACCAGCATTGTGTTGCAAAATGTGTTATGTAGCTGATCTACTGTAGGTTTGCTTTGTTCTGCTGTGAGAGTTTTCTTATCTTAGCAGTACGGCACCTCCCCTTTCCTGTTCTGCAGGTAGCTGCTGGCAGCCTTGTTAGCTGTCGTCAATGGCCCACTGTGAGTTCCTAGGTGTTAATTACTCATTTGTACTCCAATTACCATGCTGCAGCATTTCATTATTGTCTTCCTGTAACCTTCCTGTTTCAGCTGTATTGCGCACTGCACGCAGCCATTTACCAGGTTTCGAGCGCGTTTTCATCCACTTTCACATGCACATTTGGTTACCTTGTGTGCTCTCAGCTAAGCAAAGCTATGGCTAGTTACACACCCCTATCCTGCGGCTTTGCTTAGCAACAGGCAACCCGGATTACCGATGCTCCAATGTGCTTACAGCTACGGCAGCTCACCCCTCTCATGATGTCATGTTTAACTCCAGGCCACTCCTCGGTGTTGTACTGCTACACCATGTGGTACAGCCTTATGCTGGTGGGGCATTTGCGATTCAGTATTACTTAACTCATTTGCATGGCATTGACTACTAATTCCTAGTTACTACGTGGAACACTGTCACAGACCCTTAGCAACCCTTGTGCCGTGGTTGTGGTGTAGCATGTTTACCAGTGACTATTATGGCGAATTCATGAATTGTGTTACATTGCAGTTTTATGATATTTAAATATATTTTCCTTGTGATCCCGTTTGTGCACCGATGCACTGCGGTTTTACTTTGCGTTAGCGTGGCCATGACATTAATTGCTATTTTTTATGTGTTGTGCATTTTTTTTATGCCATTGGCTATATATTTAGCCGTTGGCATATATTAACATTATAATACACAAGTTTGGTCTGCTTTCATGGCTCCGATGCTCTGTTTGAAAAAATGTAAACAATTATTTTGTTTTACATTTCTGCATGCTTATGCTATGCCTGCACCACTTCATGAATCGCTATATACCTTCATTTCCATGCTACACTGCTGTACATGGGGTAATAAGCATACATGTGCTGGGAGCTGCGCAGCTCTGACGTACACTGGTAGTGCACGTGGAAACAGCTCGTACCTGAATCGCTCGGCGGCCATATTTGGTGTTAGAACTCCAACGCTACGCCTGCGCCTGGTGCAAGCTTCATGAATCCCAGGGTATGTCTCTAATGACCTGACTGATACACTAGGCAAAATAAAAACAGTAAACTGTCCATTTTCATATCACAATGCAATTGCTTTTGAGCTGTTTTTTAAATCTAATAATAATGTTAAAATCAGAAGATTACCAGCATATATAAATTGTTTAAAAGAATTTAAGGACATTTTATTAAATAGATCCTTTCATTTATAGAAATGAATAATACAGACAATACTTCAGAAATGTATTTATGGGATGCACTAAAATCATATTTTTATGGTATTGTCACTAATTGGTTGGCAAATAAAAAAAAACAGTGGGACAAAAGAATTACATGAAATACAAAAAAAACTTGATAAATTAAAATTAGAAAAATCAGGCAAATAAAAATAATAATATAGAATAGATTAATAACCTAAACAACAAATACTTGGAAATCTTAAACCATAAAACTAAAATCAACAGAAGTTTAAGACAATTAACTTCTCTATTAACCCAAAATATTTGCACAATTTAGCCATAAAAATAAAATTACTCGTTTAAGTCCAATCACATAAAATAAGTCTATAAAAGAAAAGTAACAGAAATAGAAAATATTCTAAAGGCATTCAGATTATTATAATAAAATCAATCAAAATAATATATTAATAGATCCAGAAGAAATAATTAAGATATTTATTAAAAAATAAAAACTAAACTATATGAAGACCATTGACAAGCTGATCTCTATGTCTGAAGTTTGAGTTCAAATTTCTAAACTGAAACCTAATAAAGCACCAGGTAATGATGGAATTGTATGAAGCAACAAAAGATCACACGCTACCAGGAATCCGCCAAGCAGTTTTCTAAAGATTACTATTTTATTCAGATAAAATCTCTCTTAGCACTTCAACTAAAATGCCTTTTCTGAGTTTAAAAAGCACAAATAACACACATCCTTTATATACAAAACAATTTCCCATAATTATTCGATAAAATAACTAATTATATCATTACAAAACATTTATCTAATTAAAACCCTCCAATTGCATCCTATATTAAGAGAGATCACCAGGAACCGGATAGCTTGTATAAAACTCTGCTTTATTTAAAGTATAAAATCCACGTTAAATGCTCATGAAAAATATTGAGAACACAAAATTCAGTCAAGCGCTTTCGCCCGGGCTCTCCCAGGCTTTATCAAGACAATGCCATAATCAATGTGCATTCAATTTATACCTTCACCACTCATATAATCAATTTTACAATTAATTAGTTAGACCAATCCCATTATTACATTAATTCATGGTCTCTTGATGTTTAAAGGTACATAATTATAATTAGCAGCAATGGCAAAAGCAGAAAATACAGCAGCAGCAAAACAAACTACAAAGAAACAAACTTCTTAAGCATCTTTTAGCATTTTTATATTTTATAACATTTTAAGGGTCCCACATATACCTGATTAAACAATTTTTAAAATTCTTGTTAAAATTTAATTTATTAAATATAATAAATAATCCTATATTCAAATATTTAGTTTTAAAACTACTACATATTAATTGATCATAATGCATTTATAAATCACATTGTTAAAAATAACATTATTAAAAATCTTATTTGTTCTAAATATAAATTGATTAAACATCTATACTAATAAATACGATACATAAATAACTTACTTCTAAACATTTTAATCTAATCCATTGTAATATATTAAACACTTTTAAAACTGGATCATGTTACCTTAAATACAATACCCACCCTTTAATAGGTAAAAAATGTACTAAAAATATATTAATTTTAAACCTAAGCATATTTTGTATGTGTCATGATAGTTTGAGAAACCAACTATAATTTGGCCCTGCGTAGCCTGAGAGCACTATTAATACTGATTGCATCATTAAGCCCTGGTAGTCTTGTGGCATTCAGTTTTATTTGCCATAACAATTCTTTATACTCAAGGGATGCTTCCCAGTCCCCCCCTCTAACACTATTAAAAACTTGCTCCAGGACCAGAAATTTTAAACACATGTTGTTACAAGTTAAAGAGTGCTTGTAGAATGCTAAAAGATGCTTAAGAAGTTTGTTTCTTTCTACGACTGTAATGAACCAAGGGACTGTAACGAACCAGTGGTCAAACGAAAGAGGAACGCTCTAACAGAAATCTCAGAGGATACTAATGTGCCATGTTATACAGTTCAGGAACAACAAATAATGGGTCCCACACCATCCTCAAAGCAAGGATCTACATCTACTGATTTCAACATTAAAAAATGGACAAGCAAACATTTTAAGTTTGCTGAAGGTACTGTGCACTTTAATAAAAGTAGCTGTTCTAGTAATGTTCAACTTGAACAGCTGGTATCTGATTTTAACAGTAAATTGTACTCATTTAGGTCGGTACAGCTGGAAATAGAGTACCTAACCGAATGCATTAGAGTGGAGCACATACCAAAGGGGTTGCGTTTCAATAAATTACCGAATAATGCAGTTCCAGGCTCCAAGTTATTTAAAGATATTACTGTTTTGTTTAATAAAATGGGAATAGAAATGCTTAAACTTATGGTATCTGATTATGAAAGTAGAGCGAACTCACTTTTAGCTGATATTAATGCTATAAATACGAGTATCACTGATAACATTAATTTCTCCAGCATCAAAAGGGATTATGAAAAATCATTTATAGAGGTAGACAATCATTGTGACAGAATAGTGCAAAGAAAAATCAAAAAGCTGGAAAGAGATTTACAAGAGTACAATAATGGGGTTGCTTATGTTTTTTCGAAAGGAGCCGATAGATCATTTCCCAGAAAATATAATTATGAAAATATACCAAGGAGAGGGAATAATGAGAATTTTAGATTTCAGAATGCATTTGTTACCCCAAATAGAGGGGAAATACCACCCCAAAAAGGTAATTAAGCCCAAGAGCAGGGTTTTCATTATGCCCCAGGGAGACAGTCATACAGGGAAACAAATCAGTCAGCCCAGGGGAGGAGCAACTTCAGGAGATAGTAGCTCCAGGTTTGTCTGTCTTAACCATAGAAACTATACATTTACCATCTTGTACAGTTGCCAAACAGGGGAACTTTTCTATTTACAACTATACGGATGTCTCAGTGAATAATCTGTTTTTTGAGCTTTTTAAAAAAGGTTTTCATTTTGTACCTGAGAAATTTATGAATATATCAAGAACTATTTTGGATGTAAAGTTGTTTACCAGGAATTTGAATTTGAATATTTATTTCAGAGGCAGGCAACATGTAAAAGACCCATTACAAAGAGCAAGTACCTTTAATCCTCCCCTCCATCCTGTATTGAAGGTATTTGAGGAAATGGTAGAAACTGAGCTTAGACACCTGACAACCAAAAATGTGGAAGGTAATGTTAATAATTTCACCAAAGATTTCTATGAAACTATAAGTTTTTTCAAGAAAGAGGAAATCAGACCAATGAAACCTGACAAAGGAGGTGGGGTTGTGCTTATGTATAAGCATGACTATGAAGCACATATAGCCAACATATTGCATGACACAGAGAAGTACACGGAGGTCTCAGTTAATGAACGCAATGTAGCGTACTCAAAAATAAGGCTAATGCTAGAGGACGATCTTATGCAAGGGGTCTTGAATGAGCAATTGTTTAACTACCTCAATGCAAAAACCTCTCATGCCAATTATTTTTGGCATTCCTAAAGTGCATAAAGGCCTTGATCCTTTGAAATTCAGGCCTATAGTTGCAGGTGCAAAGAGTATTACTGAACCATTAGGCAAATTCATAGATATATCAACTAAAAAACTGGTTTCATCAATAGAATGCATTTGCAAGGACTCATGGGAATTTCTTAAAGGGATAAAAAATGCATATTACAACACAACCAATTATATGGTTACTATTGACATTGTAGATTTATTCCCTAGTATTCCGCACACTATAGGAATAGAATGGTTCAGTAGGATACTTATTGAAAAATCAGGCTTTAGTAGTAATATTATTAATTTAATAGTTGAATTTATGGAGGTTATTTTAAAGAATAATTATATTATTTTCAATGGAGAATTATTTAAGCAGAATAAAGGGGTGGCAATGGGTACACCTTGTGCCACGGCCTACTCAAATTTGGTATTGCATTTCTGGGAAAAGGAATTTATTTTTTCAACAAGATGGGCAGAATATATTGTCCATTATAAAAGATTCCTAGACGATATTTGCATTCTGTGGGGAGGTAATAGTAATGAATTTGATGAATTTATGCAGCATATTAATCGCTCCACCTGTTTTTTTAAAATTCACACATAAAATCAATCCATTTGAACTTCATTATCTGGACATAGTGTTAAGGAAAAATAGTATATCCAAAGAATTTGAATCCTGCATTTTTAGAAAGGACACATACTCGAATATGTTGTTGCATTTTGAGAGCAACCATCCATTTTTTCAAAAAAGGGGGATTATAAAAGATCAGTTAATAAGAGCATCAAGAATTTGTAGTACTGATATCCTGTTCCAAAAGGAATGTGAATATTTAAGATAATTATTTATGGAAAAAGGATACCCGAACAATATGTTTGAAGTTCTATTTAATGAAATTTCCCAAAAAAGGACTACACAGTTTCCCCCATTACTAGGCATTACAACTCCCCAGGAATTTGCCAGTAAAATAAACAAGGACAAAACAGAAAACCTGCCTTTTCTATACACATATAACACAAATAATGCAGAGATTGAGAGCATTATAGGCAAATTTTGGCCGGTTCTCTCTATTAATGAAGACCTGAAGAAAAATATCCCAAGCAGACCACATTTTGTTAGAAGAAGGGACTGCAATTTAAAAGAATTATTGGAAAGGCAAGCACTATCCAGTAATAATGAAAACCAACTGACCAGGGGAACTTACAAATGTAATGCTTGTAGTCAATGTTGCTATATACTAGACAATAAAGGCATTTATCTGAAATCCAGGAATATAAACTTGTTCCCATCTGGGCATTTTAATTGCAATTCAAAAGGTGTGGTGTACTTGGGATTTTGCCAACACTGTATGTGTTTTTATGTGGGAAAAACTGAAAGGGTTTTAAAAAGAAGAGTGTATGAACACATTTATGAAATTAAAAATAAAAAAGAATCGAATGCATTCTACAAGCACTCTTTAACTTGTAACAACATGTGTTTAAAATTTCTGGTCCTGGAGCAAGTTTTTAATAGTGTTAGAGGGGGGGACTGGGAAGCATCCCTTGAGTATAAAGAATTGTTATGGCAAATATAACTGAATGCCACAAGACTACCAGGGCTTAATGATGCAATCATGCAATCAGTATTAATAGTGCTCTCAGGCTACGCAGGGCCAAATTATAGTTGGTTTCTCAAACTATCATGACACATACAAAATATGCTTAGGTTTAAAATTAATATATTTTTAGTACATTTTTTACCTATTAAAGGGTGGGTATTGTATTTAAGGTAACATGATCCAGTTTTAAAAGTGTTTAATATATTACAATGGATTAGATTAAAATGTTTAGAAGTAAGTTATTTATGTATCGTATTTATTAGTATAGATGTTTAATCAATTTATATTTAGAACAAATAAGATTTTTAATAATGTTATTTTTAACAATGTGATTTATAAATGCATTATGATCAATTAATATGTAGTAGTTTTTAAAACTAAATATTTGAATATAGGATTATTTATTATATTTAATAAATTAAATTTTAACAAGAATTTTAAAAATTGTTTAATCAGGTATATGTGGGACCCTTAAAATGTTATAAAATATAAAAATGCTAAAAGATGCTTAAGAAGTTTGTTTCTTTGTAGTTTGTTTTGCTGCTGCTGTATTTTCTGCTTTTGCCATTGCTGCTAATTATAATTATGTACCTTTAAACATCAAGAGACCATGAATTAATGTAATAATGGGATTGGTCTAACTAATTAATTGTAAAATTGATTATATGAGTGGTGAAGGTATAAATTGAATGCACATTGATTATGGCATTGTCTTGATAAAGCCTGGGAGAGCCCGGGCGAAAGCGCTTGACTGAATTTTGTGTTCTCAATATTTTTCGTGAGCATTTAACTTGTGGATTTTATACTTTAAATAAAGCAGAGTTTTATACAAGCTATCCAGTTCCTGGTGATCTCTCTGGTCGTGAGCTTGTGGCGTTGTGCTGTTTTTGCTCTTGGTTCTAAGGATTTTGTATCCTATATTAAGACCCTTAGGGACTAAAATGTCATACTTTAATAAAAAAAATAGATTCTTTTTGTAATGATTTGTTTCACAACCTATCCACCTTAACCTGTTCTAAAATAATGACCTGAAGTCCTTCCACATTACTACCATGATGTTCTTTAATGTGTGCAGCAATTGGGCTCTCCATCTTATATTTCTTTATGTTCTAATATGTTCTAAAATGCTAACTTTGAATGCCCTTTTACTTTCACCAACATAATATTTATTACATGGGCATCTAAGTACACAGACAACTCCCTCAGTGTGATATCTAAAATATTTTGTGTCTCATTTTTTTCATATTGTATTTGAAAAATTATTTTACGACTGACGACTTTAGGCACGGCTTTTTGTGATATAATAATGATAGTGATATGAGCTGTAGCAGCAGTAATGACCGTTTTTATTCATGTTTATCTGATGATGGAATTGATGCTTATTTTCAATGCGATTTATGCCTCCATTTAATAGTGACAACATTTCTCTTTTTTATACACTTTAGTTGTAATATTGAAGTGAAATTTAATGAATTTATGAGCAACTTGGGAAATGTGCAATTTAATTTGACATGAGCAGAGTGAAAATGTTTGAATTCTCTAAGTAAACATAAAGATATGTTTTTTAAACCAGCTGACAAGGGGGGAAACTGGTAGTACTGTACTATATTCAGTATTTAAAGATGTGTTATCAGCATTTAATTGATAGTAATGTGTATAAAAATGCTGATTATGTTGAATATGCAAATGCATTAGAAAATTACAAGGAACTGTTACATAAAGGCTTTAGAGTGGGATATTTTTTTTCAAAACATGACGTGGATAAGAAATTTAATTGTGAAAAATGCATGATGGCACTTTTTTTCTGTTTACCTAAGATTCACAAAAGTATGACAGACCTTCCCCCCCCCCAGGTCATCCCATTGTTTCAGCGCGTAATTTTTTTTACACATTATTTAGCCACTTTCTTACATAGTTATCTCCTATCTATAGTAGTAAAGTTGCCTTCTTATATACAGGATGTTTTTGATTTCTTGAAAAAATAGAGGAAGTTAAATGGAAACAGGAAATAGTTCTTTATTCGCACCTCATAAAATGGAATTAATGTTCAAGAAGAAACAAGTTTGTTGGAGATGTAAACAAGAACTTTAAACTGGATTGGCAGCACGTGTTTTTTGCAGTACTGTCTTAACACTTTATTGGAATAACATTAATCTCTTTTTACAGGCTTTTTTGGAGATAAATTCGTTTTATCTAAATCACTAATCCTTTTTGATACTCCCATTCCTATATGTCTTAGAAAATGAAATATCACACTTTGTGGTCCATACTGTCTATAGTGAGAAAGGTTATCATTCAGAATTGGAAGAACGAATCTACACAGTCCTTTAAAATTTATAAATATTGTAACTGAAGTCTGTCACTTGAAAATCATTGCAATTAAATCAAGAACAACCAGGATTTTCTTACTACTATACATGGACAAAACTCAATCCAAGGGTTTCTCGGGAGATGTTTTTGTTGTGGTAATAGAACAGTCCATGTCCTCAAAAGTTGAAATAATATTATTATTTTAACAATAACTCCTGGCTTCTTCCAAGGTGTTAAAGATCCATATACTAGAAGGCAGAAATATTTTTAATCTTGTAGAGTATAACAAATGCACGTTGATGTTATTAGATTGTAGTTGCTTGACTCATGGCCAGTTATCCCCTTCTGTCAAGAGTCTGCTTTTAATAGCTCTGCGAGCTCTTTTAGTACTAAAACTAGCCTGCATGAAGATTTAGTGTCTGAAGTGTCCAAGTAATTAGAAAAGCCACAATTGCATTACCTTCAGTTTTTTTCTGGTACTCCAAATATTCTTACATTGCATCTTCTTTCCCTATTTTCAAGATATTCCGTTTTATTTACCAACCATCAATTTTGCTTTAATAGAGATTCTGTTTGTGTTTCTACTTCTGTCACCCGTCCATTGATATCATTCAGGGCATTTTCTATGCCCAAGATTTTCACATTCATTCAGGCACAGATTTTTTAACATCACAGTCTGCTTCTGGGTGTCTTGTAGATTGTCCAGCCCAGTTTGAAAGTTATCAGTGTTCATGATGAGTTTGTGTAGTGTAAAATAAAACTTACTTGAAGTCTTTCTTCAAAGATAGGATGTTTTTGAAGCTGTCATTGCTGTACGTGTGTGTGTTTGTCTGAGTGTATATGTAAAATATAAGATTTTGAATTATCTCAAAAAATGGTTATTCTTTCTTTAACAATTTCTATATTCATGGATGTCAAAAATATGTTTATGTTTTATGTTCTCCTCTTCTATAAGTCCAGCTATTTGTCCTCCAGTATTTAATTTGACATACCTATCTCTAACATGTTTCTTACATCATTGCCTTTCCTCTTTTTTCATAAAACGGAAGTAAAATCTCCTACAACTATAATCTCTATATTTATTGTAACATACTCTAACATTTTGAAACATATTCTCTTTCTCTATCTCTTTGCCTGTAGTATATGCATAGACAGCAGTTATTCTGTATACCTGTTCTTTCCATCTTATGTCAGATATCATAATCCTACCCATTATAATTGCTGTCATACCGATATTTTAACAGTTTTTATGTAGAATTCCTGTTCCTGAACATGTTTCTTTTCCAGAATTCCAAGCAGTCTTATTCCCCGTTAATATTCCAGTCTGTGTTCTTCATTTCTCAGGAATCTTGTTTCTTCTAATACTGTTATGTCCACATCTAACTTTTTACACCATTCTATAACACCTATCCTTCTAAGTAAACTTTTTAAACTATTTACATTTGTAGCTACTACTCCACAATTATCTTGTTCCCTCTTCTGAAGTGTTTGTATAGTAGGATCCACCAATGTTATCTATCCTTTCCCCTTCTTCTTTTCTTTCATATTAATCCATATAAATTTTCTCTCTTTTACAAATTAAATTATTCTTGTCATATTCCAGTGGACATCTTCACTTATTTCTTAGCCCTCATCTACATCCTTTTCCTTATTTTGTCACTCTTGTCATCCTTAATGACTCATTATCTCATACATTTCTAGCCATGTAATTCTTTTTTTGAAAATTTATTTTTCTGTTACTTCTTGCATATTTTGAAAATAAGTAGTTTCCCCATCCCTTTTGTGATGTCCCCACACTGCGCCAGTAATGCTTAAGAGCACACAGAGGACACACTCAGTCTGGGGTCTGGATCTCTCTGTCTCCCTTCAGGTCACCAATAAAACTTCCCCTGGTACAACTGTAGGGTTAGGTCCTCAGCAGAGTGTCCAGGCTAAGACCTCCAGCACCCTCTCTGCAAGCCCAGTGCTTGGTATTCCTGCTCCATGCCTTACTGGGCCAGTGTTGGGGCATCACATATTAATTGGTTGGCAGTGGTGGGATATTCACATCACATATTAATTGGCTTGCAGTGGTGTGGATATTGAATTCCTGTAGCCTGTAAACAGTAGTCACTGAAGGTGTTTGTACTCTCAATCAGCCACACAGTGAACATTCAGAGTTTCATATCACAATTGTTTTATTTATTTTTGTTAGCTTAGCTAGTCAAGGAGAGCAGGTAAGGCCTTCAGCAGAGGAGTATGGCAAGCTGACAAGGAGCCAGTTGGCTGAGATGTGCCAGGCTAAAGGACTGGTGCATGCTAACCTGACTAAAGGACTGGTGCATACCAACCTGACTAAAGGACTGGTGCATGCCAACCTGACTAAAGAACTGGTGCATGCCAACCTGACTAAAGGACTGGTGCATGCCAACCTGACTAAAGGACTGGTGCATACCAACCTGACTAAAGGACTGGTGCATACCAACCTGACTAAAGGACTGGTGCATGCCAACCTGACTAAGGCAGAAATGATTGCAGCCTTGGGCACAGCTGAATCTCAGAACAGCAATCAGTAGGGACAACCAGGCTGGTTTTGGAGATGGATAGTTCAACCTTTCCATAGAGGACTTAAAAATCCATCTGAAGTTAGAGACTTGAACTGGAGGCAAAATGTTTGACAATAGAAGCAGCAGAGAAAGACTGAGACATCTGGAGGCAGAGGAAAATGAGAAACTGAGAAGTCTGGAGGCTGAGGAAGATGAGAAACTGATGTCTAGAAGCTGAGGAGAATGAGAGGCAGAGGCAACATAAAAAGGAGATGCTGACTCTTTGCCAGGGTTTTGGAGGTAATGGGTAAGGGAGTAACTGAACCCCAGAAGCAAGAAAAGTCAGTAAATGTCTTCCACAATTTACAGAGAGGGATAATTTTGATAGTTTCATTCATATGTTTGAAAGGGTATGTAAACAATATAATGTTGTGCAAGGACTCTGGGTATGGTTCCTGACCCCTTACTCCATGGTAAAGCCGTTACTGCTATTTCTAAATTGTCTGATACTGATTGCTTCAATTATAATACTGTCAAAAACTGTCTTCTAGAATGTTTTAAGTTAACACCTGACGCTTATAAGAAAAAGTTTCATGAGCATAGATGCAAGGCAGATGAAAGTTAGTGTAAATATATTGCTGAACTAAGCGTTATTTTCATAGATGTGTGAGTGGATGTCTTGTCACCACTTTTGAAGGGCTAGCAGACGTTTTGGTGAGGGAACAAGCCCTTAGCACTTTGCCTGAGGACATGAGAATCTGGTTAGCAGATAGACAATACTGCAGATGATTTGGGGAAGAAGGGAGACCTATAACTAGCAAGCAGGGCATCACTGCACAGAACAGGCATACCCAGTGCTGCTCATGGGTCTAAGGGAACCCATGGTGAGCAGCCCAGACTACCCCAACAAAGTCCACCAGTAGCAGGGGAAGCCATTAGTTCAGGTACACATCCAGGACCAAGGGTTAAATGTTTTTAATGTAACCACTGGGGCCATGTAGCATATAGATGTCCATGGAGGCAAGGCAGGGAACAAAAGGTGGAAAAGCCAGTAAGTGGGAATGACAGAATGCCAACAATGAGTTGTCTGGAGACAAGGGTACCAAACCACCACAAGAGGTTATATCCTATCTTAGTGGATGGGAAAGAGGCCACTGCTAAGAGAGACATAGCATCTGACCTAACTATTGTGAAGCCTGCAGTGGTTTAAGAGGAGCACTACTTGCTTGGAAAGTCGACTCCAGTCAGAGCTTTAGGAGGGACCACATACCAAATGCCTTTGTCTAGGGTTTTCCTTGACCTGGAGGGTGGAAAAGGAAGTAGGTGTGTTTGAGGATATCTCTACAGATGCCCTTATAGGAAATGATTTTGATAATGCAGTACCTTGTGTGCATGCAGTTACATGCCTTCAAGCTTGGAGACAAGCATTTGGGTCTGGTAGCCTGGGGCAGACCCAGGCAGACTGCACACTTGCAGCCAGGACTGGTGAGGTGATTTCTTTAGGAAAGGAGCTACCCTGTTGTAAGACTGAAGGTGAGCCACAGCTGCTTGTGGGTACTAATGTTCCCTTGGACAGAGTGACTGCAAGGGCAGAGGTGAGTAGTAGTACCCATGCTGACAGTGAGGCACCGCTGTCAGAGAATGCTGGACTTCCTGTGGAAAGGGAGCTGGCAAGGGTTACAAAGAGGGAGAGTTGAGACAGGCTCAGCTCTCATACCCTATATTACAAGGCCGGAGGGTGGCAGCCAGTGAGGCACCTGATTCTCAAGGGAAAGGGGAATCTGTATACTGGGACAAATGGTTACTGTGTAGAGAGTGAACCCCCTGAGGGAGGGCTAGAGGGTGAGAGAATACAGCAATTGGTAGTGTTCAGAGCCTACCATCTGGCACTTCTAGCCATAGCCCATGACATTTCCTTTGCAGGTCATGTGGGCATAAAACATATAGAGAGATATATTATGCAGAACTTTTATTGGCCTGGGATTTCTGGAGATGTAACAGGGTACTGCAGGACCTGTGAGCAGTGCCAAAAGGTAGGCAAGGCAGGAGACAAGGTGAAAGCTCCTTTGATGCCTTTGCCTGTGATTGAGGAGCTATTTCAGAGGTTAACTATGGATATTGTGGGGCCTCTGAGTACCCCAAGTTCCACGGGGAAAAAGTATATCCTATTGGTAGTAGATTATGCTACCAGATACCCTGAAGTGGTGTATCTGTCCTCCATCGAGGCAGAAAAGGTAGCAAATGCTTTGTTAGAGATTTTCAGCAGGGTAGGTTTCCCAAAATAAATGCTGACTGACAGTGGTGCCAATTTTATGTCAGACCTGCTGGTTTGTCTGTGGAAGCACTGTTGGTTGAAGTACCTAAAGACCACCCCTACTATCCCCAGACTAATGGTCTTGTTGAGAGGTTAAACTCTACACTCAAGATCATGCTACAGGCATTTGCAAACCAGTTCAAGAGGGAGTGGGACAAATATTTGCCCGATCTATTTGCTTAAAGAGAGGTGCCCCAGGAATCCACAGGTTTTTCACCCTTTGAGTTACTGTATGGGCATAGGGTGAGGAGACCTCTAGATCTGATTCAAGATGAGTGAGAGGGTGAGTGTGAATCCCATAAGGAGTCTGTTGTGCCATATGTCCTAAACCTCAGGACAAGACTCAGGGTGCTCATGGGCTTGGCCCAGGAGAACCTGGTAGAAGCCCAACAACAGAAAAAGGTCTGGTATGACGGGAATGCTCGAGCTAGAGAGTATGCTATAGGACAGTAGGTAATGGTTCTCATTCCTGTCAGACACAAGCTGCAGGCAGCTTGGGAGGGACCCTTCAAGGTGGTAAAGAAGGTCAGTAATGCTAACAACATGGTAGAACTGCTAGGCAGGGGCATAAATTGTACCATGTTAACATGATGAAACCTTATCATGATAGGGTGGCCCTTGTGCTGAGTATTTCCAGTGGATGGAAAGAGGAGTCTGAGGGGATCTGACTGATCTCCTCAATGAGGCTCGGGCTGGTACCTCATTGGAAGGGGTAGCAATGTACCAGCAGCTATCCTTTACCCAGGCTCAAGAAATCCAAGCAGTGTTACTGGAGTTTGGGGACATGTTCCCTGGGAAGCCAGGGTGCACCCACCTGATGCAGCACAATGTGGATGCAGGATCCTAAATGCCTATTAAGCAGGCCTCTCATAGGGTGCCTGAGAGAGTTAAACAGACTGTGAGGGAGGAGATACAGGAAATGCTGGAACTAGGGGTAATCCAGGAGTCCATCTGTCCCTGGGCCTCCCCAGTGATGCTGGTACCAAAGAAGGATGGCAACACACAGTTCTGTGTGGACTACAGGAAATTAGTCACACAGAGTTGGATGCTTACCCCATGCCTAGGACAGATGAAGCCCTCGAGCAGCTGGGTGGGGCTTAGTATCTTACCACTACTGATCTTACCAAGGGTTACTGGCAGGTGTCCTTGAATCCCTAGAGAGAGGTCAGCCTTTGCGA
This sequence comes from Protopterus annectens, assembly GCF_019279795.1. Classification (NCBI taxonomy): domain Eukaryota; kingdom Metazoa; phylum Chordata; order Ceratodontiformes; family Protopteridae; genus Protopterus; species Protopterus annectens. The sequence goes on from NC_056728.1 coordinate 959,152,484, forward strand.
CTCCTTTCAGCTTGTTTGAGTTCACAAAGATGCCCTTTGGGATGAAAAATTTCCCATCAACTTTCCAGAGGTTGGGAGATCATATCCTAGCAGGAGCAGACGATTTTACCCTTGCTTACCTGGATGATATTGCCATCTCCAGCCGTTCCTGGCAATAGCACCTTCAGCATGTCAGGGAGTTGCTGGGAAGACTACAGAGGGCAGAGTTGACCAGTAAGCTCAGTAAATGTCAGGTGAGTATGGCAAAGGTCTCCTACATGGGACATAGAGTGGGGAGTGGTAAGATCAGGCCAGAACCTGCCAAAGTGGAAGCCATTCAGGCATGGCCTGCCCCTGTTACCAAAAAGCAAGTGAGGGCATTCTTAGGGACAGCAGGGTACTACAGAAAGTTTGTCTCTGACTATAGTACTATAGCTGCTCCCCTCACAGACCTGACAAGGAAAAACAAGCTTGATAAGGGAGTCTAGACCCCAGAATTATGATCAAGCATTCCAGAAGCTTAAAGGAGCTTTGGGAGGACCCCCTATGTTAGCCAGTCCAGATTATAACAAATAATTTGTTGTGCTGGTAGATGCTTCATACCACAGGGTGGGAGCTGTACTCAGCCAAGTCTCCTCAGAGGGAGAAGTGCACCCAGTGGTATATTTCAGTCATAGACTCCAACCCAGGAAGGAATGCTATTCAGCTGTAGAAAAGGAATGTCTAGCCACAGTGTAGGCACTGCAGAAACTTCAGCCTTATCTGTATGGAAGGAAATTCACTGTAGCTACAGTCCACAATACCTTAACATGACTACATCGAGCCAGCCAGTAAAATGCCAAGTTACTAAGGTGGATCTTTGGGTTGCAGGCATATGATGTGATAGTGCAGCACCACAGTGGAGTTAGCAATGCCACTGCAGATGGATTTTCAAGACAGGGAATGAGATAAGGTATTCCCAGATAGACAACCCTCTCAAGCAGAGTTTCATAAGGGATAAAACAAAAAATTTCTTGAGTTTTCGGGGGACAGCAGAAATGTCACACTGCCAGCCCAGCTATCTGGAATTTTGTAAATAAGTATATGTCATTTGAGAATATTAATATGATTTATACAGAAGTGTGATGGGAAGGAGATACTGCCAGTCCAACTATCTGGAATTTTGTAAATAGTTATATGTCATTTGTGAATATCAGCAGGATGTAATTGCTTGTGTTACCACTGTATTAGAACTATATGTCCTGTTGCATAGACATGTGCCGAATAGATATTTTTATACACTATTGTAATTGTTTAGATATATGTATTTTAACGGGAGATTAGCTTGCAAAACTTAAGAATAGTTGAAATTGAAGTACTTTGTTGATAGTCCATAAACAGGAGATGTTTTCTTTAAGTTTCAGTCAAGAGGAGACAGTATGTCTACACTAGGGGACTCTCTGTGCTTTTTTTTAAGTGTTTTATTGTTTACTGTCTTCTAGCAGTTGCAAACATCTGAAGGCTATGTATTTTCACAGAGAGATGTTAAGTGCTACCAGCTTCCCTGGGGGTTTAGCCTGGGAGCTGACGTCCAGTGACAAAAAGTGATGTCATGCTGTAAGTATCCCAGCAGTAATATTTGATATTAATTTAAGAACTCTGACAGAGAGAAACAGTGCATTCTGTATCTTGTCACGGACCTAGAAATATCCACTCACCATTTCTGCCTGTGTGTTGTTCTGTAAGTTTTTAGGGCATGTTTTAGATTCAGATAGGAATATAGTAAGGAATAGCTTAAATGTTTTCTTTATTTATTTGAGACTGTCCTGAAATGTTGTTTTAAATATTTCCTGTGATTTTGAATTCTGATGTAACTGATTATTTACTGAGTGTTGTCTTGTTCTTTTATTATTTATTATTAAATGTATTTAAACCTTTCTATTGTGGCTGGTCTGTTTAGAGATATTTAATCTCTTAGATTATTTGCATATCTATTTGGTGACACTGTACAGGCCTTTCCTAATAGCCTTGGTCTTGGTCAAACTACCATTTGGATTAATAGTAACATTACACAGTAGGATTGGCCACCCTTTGCTAAGGACCTTAAAGTAGCTGATAAAGAGTGGCTGGTGGCAGTCAGAGCTACCTTATAGTCTGGGCAGAAGGGGGCATAGCTAGTAAACATGTGCCAGCCTTCACCAGGTGTGTGTGTGTGTGTGTGTGTGTGTGTGTGTGTGTGTGTGTGTGTGTGTGTGTGTGTGTGTGTGTGTGTGTGCTTGTATATAAATCAAACCACAAAGTGTGCGTGTGTCAGCTAATTGGGCAGGTTCACAAAGCACTGGTTGGACAGAGAGGGTGCTGAAGGTTTAGGCTTGGCCACTCAGCTGAGATCTCAACCCTATAGCTGTGCCAGTGGAGAGTCTTATTGGGGATTTGGAGAAACAGGTAGAAACCAGCCCTAGACTGACTGTGGTCTCTGTGTGCTCATAAGGGAAATTGCACTTTACTGTGTGTGTACTTGTCACCCTGCCAGTGTGCATGCTCTCCACTGTTGCCAGTGGTGAGGATTGAGGCTCCTTGATTACTGGGCCCATGTTGGGGCATCACACCCTTTGAAGCTGAGGCAGGAATTTAGCATGGATGTAAAAGTTTATGGTAGTGCCTAGGGCTTCCCCTCTTTTTACTGAGCTAATGAGCAAAGGCTTCTTCCAGACCCACCATCTCTGGTCCTATTCAGCACTGTGGGGTGCTGTGTTAATAGTTTAAAAGCTCACTTCTATTTCCCTTATTTTTCTTGAAGTAAACTAGCTGGTTAACCTCTGCTGTGCCAGAATCCTCTATTAAAACAAACATTTAATTCAGTTACAATAATACATGCACATTTCTTTTCATCCCAGCAGGGTGCAATATTGATGCATTTTAACACAGTCAAACCTCACAAATATATTTTCTGCACAAGCATCTGTACAAATCAGTTTGATACAAATGACCTATAATTATTAACCAAATTCCAGCTCGCTGTGCTGGCACAAGTCATGTATCCACTGCCCTGCTTGTCCTAGCATGGCTGGTAGTACTTCCTATCGCCACACCTTTCATCACTACTTTCTTTACAGTCCATCCGCAGTTGTCCTATCGCCACACCTTTCATCACTACTTTCTTTACAGTCCATCCGCAGTTGTCCTATCGCCACACCTTTCATCATTACTTTCTTTACAGTCCATCCGCAGTTGTCCTATCGCCACACCTTTCATCATTACTTTTACAGTCCATCCGCAGTTGTCCTATCGCCACACCATTCATCATTACTTTTACAGTCCATCCGCAGTTGTCCTATCGCCACACCTTACATCATTACTTTTACAGTCCATCCACAGTTATCCTATCGCCACACCTTTCATCATTACTTTTACAGTCCATCCGCAGTTGTCCTATCGCCACACCTTTCATCATTACTTTCTTTACAGTCCATCCGCAGTTGTCCTATCGCCACACCTTTCATCACTACTTTCTTTACAGTCCATCTGCAGTTGTCCTATCGCCACACCTTTCATCATTCCTTTTACAGTCCATCCGCAGTTGTCCTATCACCACACCTTTCATCATTACTTTCTTTACAGTCCATCTGCAGTTGTCCTATCGCCACACCTTTCATCACTACTTTCTTTACAGTCCATCCGCAGTTGTCCTGTTTTATTACATTTATAACATTTCAATACACATTTTTTGCATCATGTCCAAATTCTATAGACCTATAGCATCTTCTCTTTGTACAATCACTAATGAAATGGTCTGGTTTACCTCAATATTTCAAATGCACTTGGAAGATATACAGTGTCATTATTGTCAATTTTTAGAAGAACATTGCACTCCCATCCCCCTGTCCATAAACCTCTGCTGTCATACTTTTTTAATATCCATCGCACCTTTAAACATTTGCTTAAATACAGTTGTAGTTTCCTTTTCAGCTTCAGTCCTGAATTGAATATGAATTTTCTTTTTAGCTTCCCTGTTTAAAAAGCTTTAATAACATGAATAACAGTCTTCTTTTCTCTTACCCCCCCCCCTCAGGAATTTTTCCATAGCATTTGAATTTGCAAATATAATGTCACAAAATGTTTCTTTATGTATATGAATAAATGCTCTTACCTCAACAGTCTTTGTCCCCAAAGGAAGTATAAGCTTGACCCATACCTCATATATTTCAAATCCCCTTTCTTCTTTATTGTAAATTCTTACTGTGAAATTCTTTTTGTCTTTTTATTTCTGCATTCTGTATTTCATCTGCATTTTTTTTCCTCTTCCCTTTGCTGTATGTCTCAACTTGTTGTATTCTGTCCATCGCATCCCCCCATGACAAGTCCTTGCCACTGAATCTCTCTTGGATAAAAGATCCTTTAGTTCATCATCCCACAACCTTCCCCATTAGAAGGTTTTAATAATACATTCCTAGCTGACCGTAATTTTCTCCTCAAAGAGATTTCCCTTAGGTATTTCTAAAATCTAAAAGGGTATCAAAGTCTCCCATCAAATCCATGATCACCACTCTATCAATTACAAAAACTGTAAACTTTTTAAAATTAGAAAACACACAACACTATGTTTAAAAATGGCATTAGCAGACTTATTTTTCCTAATGTCATACATGTGTTCCTTTATTCTCTCTCTCAATTTTCCATGTGCTTTCCCCAAGCTTCACATGAATTACAACTAGCAAGACAAACAACATAGGTAGTATTGCAGTTATACCTCCCTGGGCAGGGGATAGTCCTGTTAAAACCTCCAACCACTGTGCAAGGTCCTTCATGTATTAGTCTGCAAAATTTGTAGCACCCACATTTTCTCATAACCCCCTGACCATAAGCCATTTTCTTACTAACAGTGTTACTCTCCGCCTTTAATCTAATCAGGAAATATAAGATTCCAGTTGTGTTTTACTGAATAAATGCATCTAAATACATCCTTGCTATATGGAATAGTAAACTCTGGAGTACACAAATCAAAAATTCTATTGTTTCTCATTTCAACAACCTTCCCTCCTGGGTTCTATTCATAAAGCGATTTAATCCTTAAAATATGTGCAAACCAAAGGCCCAAAACTTCCACCTTAACATTCTTCAAAAGTTTAATAGAATACAGTCTCTCAATAAACATATACATTAACTCGTAAATTTCTTTATTTACTAAACACAACAACATTATCAGATATTAACCTTGATAAACTCATATATTTAACAATTGCTCTTCATTGATGGGATGGATGGAAACTACTGTAGTGAAGGCATCGATTAGAAAATGTATCTTTTCTATATATATATATATATATATATATATATATATATATATATATATATATATAATGTGTGTGTGTATACTCGAAGTGTAACCCTCTAATTTCCAAACATTCCAGAATGAACTCTCCCTAGTAAACTTTTGTTGTACTAAAAATAGACAAACTAAATACTAAAAACTATATCATCACTTATCATAGTATATAGACAGCATACCACTACAAAACTAAAATGTGGTCAGGAACCTGGGGGGTTCATAACTCCCTGTGTTTGATCATCATGTGGCAACAGTTGTCAGGAAATCCTTTTAATTTAGTACAACTGATTGTCAAAGGGATATTATGAAGGTCTAATGAAGTAAGCACTCCCTTATATCCAACACTGATTAGACCTATTATCAATTATAATGCCCCTTCAGGATGTATCTCATTAAACATATCAACTAGAAGAGAGGATGATTAGTGTGAGATGAGATGAAGTTCTGTGACTGATGAATTAGTGAGGAATATAATATATAGCAGAAGGTATGGAGGGAGAGGTATGTGTTTGAGGTAAGTAGATGAAGACCTTGAGAAGGTCAGTGATGTGTTAAAGGAGGTTGGAAGCTCTGCGCCTCACTTTACCATGCCATTAGAGAATGTATTGTCCAGGACCTCCAGTATCTCCATAACTCTGTCCATGTCTCACTTTACCATGCCATTAGATAATTTACTGTCCAGGACCTCCAGTATCTCCATAGGTTCAATGGCTCTCTCAACACTAAAGCCAAGGATGAAAATCATCATTATCAGATAAATAAGGCACAGTGGAAGGAGAGGTTTTTATAATGCAGTTCATCCTTAACCTTTACAGTTTACTTCCCTTCATGTTAAGCAGTGCACCCTTAACTTTCACAGTGTACTTCCCTGCATGTTAAGCAATGCATCCTTAACCTTTACAGTGTACTTCCCTGCATGTTAAGCAGTGCATCCTTAACCTTTACAGTGTAATTCCCCTACATGTTAAGCAGTGCATCCTTACCTTTATAGTGTACTTCCCTGCATGTTAAGCAGTGCATCCCTAACCTTTACAGTGTACTTCCCCGCATCTTAAGCAGTGCATCCTAGACCTTTACAGTGTACTTCCCTCCATGTTCAGCAGTGCATTGTTAACCTTTATGGTGTACTTCTCTGCACATTAAGCAGTGCATTGTTAATCTTTATGGTGTATTTCTCTGCACGTTAAGCAGTGCATTCTTAACCTTTACAGTATACTTCCCTGCATGTTAAGCAGTTCATCCTTAACCTTTACAGTGTACTTCCCTACATGTTAAGCAGTGCATCCTTAACCTTTACAGTATAGTTCCCCTGCATGTTAAGCAGTGCATCCTTAACCTTTACAGTATACTTCCCTGCATGTAAAGTATAGCATCCTTAAACTTTACAGTATACTTTCCTGCATGTTAAGCAGTGCATCCCTAACCTTTACAGTATACTTCCCCTGCATGTTAAGCAGTGCATCCTTAACCTTTACAGTATACTTCCCTGCATGTAAAGCATAGCATCCTTAAACTTTACAGTATACTTTCCTGCATGTTAAACAGTACATCCTTAACCTTTATGGTGTACTTCCCTGCATGTTAAGCAGTGCATGCCTACTTCCCTGCATGTTAAGCAGTACATCCTTAACCTTTACAGTATACTTCCGTGCATGTTCAACATTGCATCCTTAATCTTTATGGTGTACTTCCCTGCATGTTAAGCGGTGCATCCCTAACCTTTACAGTATACTTCCCTGCATGTTAAGCAGTGTATCCTTAACATTTACGATATTCTTCCCTGCATGGTAAGCACTGCATCCTTAACCTTTAATGTATACTTCCCCTGCATGTTAAGCAGTGCATCCTTAAGCGTTAAGAGTATACATCCCCTGCATGTTAAGCAATGCATGCTTAACCTTTACAGTGTACTTCCCCTGCATGTTAAGCAGTGCATCCTTAACCTTTACAGTATATTCCCCTGCATGTTAAGCAGTACATCCTTAACCTTTACAGTATATTCCCCTGCATGTTAAGCAGTGCATCCTTAAACTTTAGTGTACTTACCTGCATATTAAGCAGTACATCCATAAGCTTTACAGTATACTTTCCTGCATGTGACACAGTACATGCTTAACCTTTATAGTATACTTCCCCTGCATGTTAAGCCTGCAATCCTTAACCTTTACAGTTTGTTCCATGCATGTTAAGCAATTCATCCTTAAACTTTACAATATACTTCCCTGCATGTTAAGCAGTGCATGCTTCACCTTTACATTATACATCCTCTGCATGTTAAGAAGTGCATCCATAACCTTTACGGTATACTTCCCTGCATGTTCTGCATTGCATCTTTAACCTTTACAGTATGCTTCCCTGCATGTTAAGCAGTGCATGCTTAACCTTTACAGTGTACTTGATAGGTTCATAGGTGTGTACTAGGCTAATGGCCCTGGAGCCTTTACAAGCTTAGCCCATAAGATTACCCTGGCATCGTGCCACCCAACCTTAGTTCCCAGTGCATCTGTTGAGTACAGCCACTGGATTGATCCCTGGGGTGAATTTTCTATTTTCCATCCACTCAAGATTTCTCTTGACGAGGGCCATTGAGGTGCTCAGTTTGACATGTATGGGAAGTCTATTCCATAGCATGGGCAGTCTCTGGGTTATGAACCTGTCCCTCCAGCATGTTCTGTTGATTGTGGTAATGAGGGTGAGGTCTCTGGAGCATGTGGTGCAGAGGGATTGGGATTTCTTTAGCCATAGCATTTCATAACAGACCTGGGTCAGACATGGCTTTGTAAGTCAAGCAGAGATCGCTTCTAAGTAGGCAATATGAGGCAGAGAATAGTTGGAGTTTTTTGAGTCTGTCCACATAGGACAAGTATTTAAGGCCTAGGATCCTCTAAGTGAGGTACTTTTGTGGCCTCTCCAGTTGTTGCAGGTTTCTAGTGAGGTACATGCAAAATGGGGCATTGTACTCGATGACTGGCCTAATGAGGGAAGAGTAGAGGGAGACAATGACCTTTTTCTTCCTGTATGCAAAACCCTTAGTAATCATATGTGCCACACAGAAGGACTTTCTTACCACAGTAGCAATGTGGTAGTCAAAAGAGAGGTTGCTCTCAACCTGTGTTCCCAGATCTCTTATAATGCCTTCTGTGTTCAGTGAACTACCATTGATGTGGTAATTCATAGGAACTGGGTTTTTCTCAAAGAGGATGACAACACATTTTTGGCATTGAGTTTAAGGCCATGATTCTGACACCAGTCGTTGGTCTCAGTGAGGCCTTTCTGTAGGATGTCAACATCACTTGGGGAGATAATAGCTCCCAACTTGCAATCGTTTGTGAACTTTGTCAGCCAGAGTCCCTTCATGATGGCCTGGACTTCAGATAAGTAGATACCAAACAGGCGAAGACTCAGGACCGAACCCTGTGGGTCTCCACTCATGACTGGTCAGCAGTCTGACTTGGAGTCAGCTACGTTCACACTATGGGTTCTACCTGTGAGCCACTTTGCAACCCACCTAGTGATATAGGGGTTGAAGCCTAGTTTAGTGAGTTTTTCTATGATTCCTGAATGGATACTATTATCAAAGGCCTTAGCCAGATCAAGGTAGGCTGTATGAACCACCTTATCTTCATCCACACCTCTGGTGACTGACCTTGCATGTTAAGCAGTGCATCCTTGACATTTACAGTGTACTTCCCCTGCATGTTAAGCAGTGCATCCTTAACCTTTACTGTGTACTTCCCTGCATGTTAAGCAGTGCATCCTTGCCCTTTACAGTATACTTCCCTGCATGTTAAGCAGTTCATCCTTAACCTTTACAGTGTACTTCCCTGCATGTTAAGCAGTGCATCTCACTATCTTCCTTTAAACATAACCCAGATTACTGGACGGTAGCCACACACTTGCTCATAATTGGCTGGTGTGGCCCTCCTGGAGAAAGGCTTTGCAGCCTGAGATTGATTGTGCTGCCAATGTGTAGGTGGTCATGACTCTGAAATATCTACAAATATTTTTTACACAGAAAAGACATAGGGCTGTACAGAAAGAAATGTCATTGAATTTTATTAATTTCAAATTAACAATGTGAGTGAGCTTTATAAAGAACATTCTGCTGGCAGTATGTGTCTTGCTTGAGTGGTTACTGGAGATCACAATCAGTTTATATATTACAAAATTAATATTCACTGTCTTTATTTTGGCTTATAAAATCCAGTTTTAAGTATCAAATTGCATAAATTTGTTTGAATTGTAATGTGATAACTTCATTTTTTAAAGGCTCAAGCAACAGCCACTGGGAGTTCATAGGTTCATAGGTTAACTGCAAATACTTAAAAGAGCTGTACTGGAAGGAATGAGTTAAAAAATTGACTTTCTAGCACTGTGCAGGGAGGGATGCAGTAGAGAAATTACTTGTTTCATAAAAACTGGATTGTGTTGCTGCACATTGTGATTTTTCTCAGTTTTTTTTTTTTTTGCACTAGCAGTGGCCAACCCAAGACAGAAGTACCGACTTTCAAGATGTTTGTGGTACTTTTTCTGTGTTACTGAAACACAATGCATCTTCTTCAGGGGTATTTATAAATTTTGTTGCAGGCAGAGGTATATAACATAATCCCATCACTGGTCATTTCAAAATGTCTGTTATGTCTTTTTGTAAACCAGCCTTCACATGTCCCTGCACAGTTTGTAGTGAGTACTTCATATCTGCAGGGGCACCAGCAGAAACATTTCAGCCTTTGTTGAGTTTAAACACAGAGAGAGAAGGATTCTGGTGTACTTTAGTCAGTTGTTCCATGTTTAATTCTGTCTGTCCATTTGCAGTGTGTGCAGCTTTGAGCAGGGTTGTTAAATAGACATTGCTGAGTTTCAAAAGCTCGACTTTTGCTTCATGATGATACATATTTAATACATTAAAGATACAGCACTGGGTTTGAGTCTTGTATTTGTTATGTGTTTATTGGCATCATCAAGGTACTTATATAAACATTTTGCAGCTAAATTAAAGCCCACAGTCAAGTTATTTATAGACTGCTACTTCCAAAATATGTTAAATGGAATGACATACTTATTGTGTTATACTGTCTCCCCTTTATGGGAAGTTAAAAACATTTAAAGCTTTCATGTTATAAAGTATTGGAATTTAAATATTTGAAATTTAGGCAAATGCTGGTTTCTCTTATTCTGACTATAATGAAGCTGGCTTGTCCTTGGTTCCTGTGGAGAGTTTTTTTAAATATTTGTCTGAGAGCACCAGTTCTGTCTTTACATGAAACTGTGATAGTTATAAAAAATGTGTATAATTTGGATGGAACATATAGATGCAAAGCAGATCAGATACATTGGAAACTCAAACAAAAGATAATAAAATAAACCACAGACCAATTAACATTTTTAAATGTAGTTGCAATGAACATTAAAGCACAATGAGGGGGCATGGCAGATTTCTGTTGGAGACCTATTCACTATTGAAATTCTTTGTTGCAGCAGTTTATTGTTTACTATGATTAGACATTAAGAATATTTGTGTGTGGATGCACTAACATTCCTAGAGGTCTATAATGTAAACTGTAAGAAAAGAAGCCTTCTTTCCCACTGATTATATTTTGAAACACTTTTTTTTTTCTTTTAAGTTACCAGGAATGGAGAATTCAGTGTCATCCAAAGGCTACAGTCATTTTATGGGAAACTCTGGGCTGCAGAATGTGACAGATCTCTGACAGATAAAAATGTTAATCACAAGGAAAGACCCAGTTCAGACTGAAATTAGACATGATAATTACAGGCAATGTAATGAGCTTGTCATGAAAACTGAATTAGAAATGTGACTGCCGATGGAGGCAGAGGAAATGTCACATAGCTGGCTTAATCATAGCAACAGTCTAGCATTTCATAGTAACAGTGTAACTAATAAACTAAGTGACAATGGGGGAAGTCAATGGAATACTTCACCAGCACATGAACAAATGCTCAGTAGACAGGCTATGTGTACATATGTTACAAATGCCAACGGTTTTACAGGTACAGACAATTTGGCACTGCAGAAGACCACTCATACTGGTCAAAATCCCTTTACCATATGTGACAAAAGTTTTGCACCGAAAAATGACATGACAGTACCTCAGTATGCCCACATTTGGCAAAAGCCACATAAAAGCACCATGTGTGACAAGAGTTTTGTACAGAAAAATCAATTGGTGATTCACCATGGGCAGAAATCATACAAATGCACTGTGTGTGAAAAGAGCTTTGCACAGATAGATAGATTGGTAGATAACCAGAACAAGCCAAGTGGGCAGAAATCCTATAAATGTGCCACATGTAACGAGTTTTGTAAAAAAAGGGCTGTCTGATAGCACATGAAATTGTCCATACAGAGTATAAGCCATAAAAATACACCACATGTGGTAAGACTTTTAAATATAAAAATACTATGAATCGGCATCAGAGTGTTCACTCTGGACAGAAACCCTATAAATGCACAGTGTGTGACAAAGCTTTTGCACAGAAAAGCTATATGATAACTCATCAGAGCATTCATAGTGAGCCAAAACCATATAAATGTACAATATGTGACAAAACGTTTACACAGAAGAGTTATGTGTTAGTTCATGAGAGGAACCACAGTGGTCAGAAGTCCTTTAAATGCACCATGTGTGAAAAGAGTTTTGTACAGAAGACTCACTTAGTGATACATCAGTATACCCACAGTGGACAGAAGCCATACAAATGCACTACATGTGATAAGAGTTTTGCACAGAAGAGTAACTTAGTAGATCACCAGAATACGCACAGTGGTCAGACATCCTATAAATGTGGCACATGTAACAAGAGTTGCTGTCTGACAGCACATCAAATTGTCCACATAGAGCATAAGCCACATGAATGCCCCACATGTGGTAAGACTTTTAAACGTAAACATTCTATGACTAAGCATCAGAGTGTCCACTCTGGACAGAAATCCTATAAATGTACAGTGTGTGACAAAAGTTTTGCATACAAAAGCAGTATGGTAACTCATCAGAGCATCCATGGTGGTCTGAAACCATATAAATGTACACTATGTGATAAAACATTTAGACTGAAGTGTTATGCGATAGTTCATGAGAGGAACCACACTGGGCAGAAACCCTTTAAATGTACCATGTGTGACAAGAGTTTTGTACACAAAAATCGCCTGGAAAGACATCGGCATATTCACAGTGGAGAGGGGTCTGAATGGAGAGATGGTAAGTCAGCAAGCAAAGGAGAGTAGTAGTGCTGAAATTGAATTCATCCTCAAGTCTTGGTGAGTACCTTAACGAGGTGGACCCTGGTTTTTTCACAAAATCTCACCAAGACGACACTGATATATACACTGTATTCATATAGCATATATCATGGACAGAAGTATGTTAAAATTTAAAAAAGATAGCTAGGTGCACAAGACCAAGGATAAAAAAAGTGCCCAATCCTGGTAGGTACACTGGTGTCAGAAATGAAAAAAATGACAGTGTAGAATCCTCAAAATACAGAAATACTCCTACACTGAGGCCAGGCCAGACCCGGCCCGCCCAGGGAGGATCCCGTTGTAGAAGAAAGTAACAGTCCACAAAAATCACAAAATCTGACAGGCCAAATAAGAGCCAAAAAGACAACAGAGAAGACTACTGATAAGAAAGAAATTATGTATTGATAGTATTATGCAAAAAGTCCAGAATTTCCAGATACAAGATATACAAAAAGATTGAGAGAAATTAGAGAAAAGAAAAATACTCCCACAAGAAAATCTGTCAGAAGCTTCAAATAAAAATGTGTGTTCATTAATACAACAGATTTGTGAGAAGCAGCATATAGACCAAGAAACATTTGTTTGGAAAAAAAGGATCTGAAGAAGAACGAAAATATAAACAAAACCTAGTGATTTTTGAAAAGTATAAAAAAGTATGGACATGGGAAAAAGAGAGATTTGATACTGTGCGATGTTTATGCAAAGGCAAAAGCCAAATTAATCAATGTAATATAAAGAAGGCAGCCCCAAAGATATTTGAAGAGAAATACAAGCAAAGGCATCCAGATATGGAAAATTTCACAATAAAAAATAATATCTCAAAGAGGGAATGCCAAAAAGTGCATAGTCATCCCCTTTGGGAAAAACAAAGTGCTCACAAATTACCACATAGGTGGTAATCCATTAAGTACGGAAGAAGTAATTAGGGATTTGGGGACCCAAGTAGATAGCAATCTCTCCTTTGACAATCACGTTGCCAAAGTGGTTAGAAAGACCTTCTATATAGCCGACCTTATCACGAAAGGGTTCACATCTAGATCAAGAGAGGTCATTGTGCCCCTCTACTCATCCCTCATCAGGCCCATAATTGAATACAATGCCCCATTTGGGATGTACCTTACCCGACACCTGCAGCAACTGGAAAGACCCCAAAAGTACCTCACCAAGAGGATCAAGGGACTCAAACAGATGCCCTACGCAGTTAGGCTAAAGAAACTCCAGCTCTACTCAGTTGCTTACTGCCTACTCAGAGGTGATCTGTGCCTGACGTATAAAGCCATGTCCAAACCAGAATTAATGGACATGCTCCACCTCAGGAAATCCAAATCCCTTAGAGCTACATGCTCCAGGGACTTAAACCTCAGCACAGAAATAAATAGGACATGCTAGAGGGACAGATTCATATCCCAGAGGCTCCCCTCACTCTGGAACAGAATCCCAATCCATGTTAGGCAGAGCCCCTCAATGACCCTCTTCAAGAGAAATCTTGACGAGTGGATGGGAGATCATAGGTTTACCGCTGGGATCTGTTCTGTGTCCCTACTAGACAGAGGCACAGTAAACTAACCTTAAAAGGGCTATCTTCTGTGACCTACTATACAGAGGCACAGTCAACTAATCTAAAAGGGTGGCGAAAGCCAAACACACTCTGGCTAGGCTTATAAATGCCCTAGGGCAGATAGCCTAGTATCAACCTATGAACCTATGGAATGTAGAAATGAAGATTAATAAAGTTGAAGTTAAAAAAATAGAAGCTGAAGTTATGGACCACCTGCAAAGTGAAGGATTTGATGTAGACAGTCTAACACAGATTACATCACAGCATGATGGAACGAGTCCCCAAAGTAAGGAGAAACAGGAAGATCAGGAGACATCTGAAGAAGAAATATGGACATGGGAAAGAAAAGAGATTTAATATTGTGCAATATCTATGCAAAAGAGAAAGCAAAACTGATCAATACAAAAAGAGCAGCACCAAAGATATTTGAAGAGAAATACAGACAAAGGAATCCAGACATGGAAAACTTTGCAATTCAAAAAATAAGAAGACAGAGGAAAAATAGAAAAGGAAATTAGTAATGGAGAAGTTAAAGAAATAGAAACTGAGGTTATGGAGTACCTGCAAAGTGAAAAATTCAGTGTAGAAAATCTAATACAGAAAGCACCACAAGACAGAGCAATGGACTTTCAAACTAAGGGGATAGCAGTGGAACAGGAATCAATTGGTCAGGTGCCATATGAAGATATTTTGGAACGTTTGGCAGGAACCCAGTATAAACATTTACTTGAATTTTTATGGTGGGGAAGGAACAGGAAACTGTTGAAACACTGACACAGTCAATATTGGGGAGTGATAGGCCAGTGAGTTCCTGTATGATAGAGCAATAGATGGCACAGGATGAAATTGAAGAGAATATGCCACAGGAAGATGTTATAGATTTTCCATAGAATGCCTGCAGGAAATGGAAAACAAAAAGTGTGCCCTCAGTTTAGACGAAAATGAGCTAATAGAAGAGTTGCTTGATTTAATACAGGTATTAAGATCAATGAAAGACAGACTGCAGAAGGTCATTAAAACCCAAAAGTCAGATGTTTGATAAAACAAATGAACATAGTAATTAAGACTGTTCATAGAGATTCATGTGATGTAACAGAAGTAAACAGGATACAGTACTCTGCAGCTAAATTAATAACTGATAAAGTTCTACCACAAGAACACAGGGCTGTGAGGGAAAGGAAGGGGAGACATCAAATACCATCATGGAAGTATTGAATAGAGAAAACTATAAAGCAAGAAATAGTGTCACTGTTAGAAGAGTATAGAAGAGGGAACAGATCAAGAAAAATACTTAGAAAGATAGACATGATAAAAGCAATGCACAGGATTAGAAGGAATCAGGATCTATCATGCACTATTGCAAATAAATTAAAAATATCAGCACAGGAAGAAAAACTTAGATGATACACAGGTAAATATAAAGGAAAAGTACAAAATAAGCAATTTATTAATGACCCCCCAAAAGGTCTATAGAGAATTGGACAACAAGGCAAAAGGAATTGAAAAACCAACAAAAAAGAAGAAATAGTTACATTTTGGAGAAGCATTTATGAAGATCCTGTGGAACATAACAAAGATGCTAAATGGATAGAAGTAAAAATAAGAATAAGAAATTTAAAGGTACAGGATATGAAATGGGATAGAATAACAGCCAAAGAGATTGAAACAAAGTTAAGAAAAGCCTCTAATTGGAACACCCCCCCCCCCCAGGCCCAGATGTAGTACCTAACTTCTGGATAAAAGTATTAACATCTTTGCACAAAGTAGATACAAAAACAGGACCACCAAAAACTCAAACAGCATGTCCAAAATGTCAAAAAACTTGGTAAAATAGAACAGTGACATGACAAAGGCTGCAGTCTCCAAGTTAAAAAACTTTACTAGTGCACATAACACAAGCACTTTCACTGGTTTGCTTCATCAGGTGTAATAGAGACACTACAAAACATAAACCTTAAATAAACCTCCCTATCACATGTTAAAATCAGTTTATATGTTCATAGATTATAGGTTCATAGATTAGTACTAGTCTAACTGCCCTTGTGAGCCATTTTAAGCCTAGCCAATTATCCCCTGTGAGATTCAAACCCTGTACCTTGTGTTTGTAAGGTAAACATCTTAACCATTAGGCCACCTTCCCAACAAATTTAGCAATAAAAAGTTAGCATTCATTTCGGAGATATTTAAAGGTAAAATACACAAACTAAAAACATATATAACAAGCATAGACATATTAATATCATGAACATATCATCAAAACTTTTAATATGTATATATATAATTTATTCATATAATATAATGTTTCATCTCCTAATGGGTCGGGACTTTAATTTAGGTCTGAGGGGGATGCATTCATTTAACCCATTCCCTGCATCACCCCTCATCCTAACTATCCACATCAACACCTTGTGTTATGTGCACTAGTAAAGTTTTTTTAACTTGGAGACTGCAGCATTTGTTGTGTCACTGTTTTATCTATGCACAAAGATTTAGCCATGAGTAAGAGCTATTTATATGTGTACCCACAACAGACACCAATCTGGCCAACAACAGGAAAAACAATGTTTCTATGTAAGAGTGAACCTGCAAGCTACCCTAAAAATTATTGATCAATAACTTGTCTTCTGATGACATATAAACTATACACAGGAATTGATGCCAACAGAGTTTATAGTCATTTAGAAGAAAACTCGGTTATGGCAATAGAACAAAGGGTAATAAAAGAAAGTCCTATGGAACAAAGGATCATTTGTTATTAAATAAAGTCTTAGTGAAGAAGTGTAAAATGGAGAAGAATCTAAGTATGCATGGATTGACTAGAAAAAAGCATTTGATAGTATCCCACATTCATGGATGAAAGAGTACTTAAAAGATGTATGAGAAACACCCTACACTGATCGTCTTCATTACAGTGACCATGAAAATGTGGTAGACCAATTTGTAATTAAGCCATGATAAAGGACAAATTATTATTCCAGGGATAAAAATTCAAAGGGGGGATATTCCAAGGAGGCAGGTTGTCACTGCTGCTATTCTGCCTTGCCTTACACCCATTAAGCTGTCTAGTTAACAGCTTAGACTATGGCTGTAATTTGGCTCATAGAAAAAGTGTAAAGCCTTCTCATCTTCTCTTTGTTGATGATTTAAAACTGTATAGCTCTTTAGAGCAGGAACTGAAACTTTTTCAGATGATATAAGAATGTCATTTGGTCTTGATAAATGTGCAAAAGCAACCTTTAAAGCAGGAAAACTGCAGCACCAAGAAAACATCAGTTTGGGATAAGAATGTGATATAAAAGAACTTAAGCAAGAGGGAGTGTATAAATACTTGTGAACTGATGAAGGATCAGCAATAAAACATGAGCAAATGCATATAAAACTTAGTAAGGAATACTTCAGAAGACAGAAATTAATCCTAAAAACAGTGTTGATGTCTAGGAACAAAATCCGAGCTATAAACCAATTTTATCTTCCTGTCCTAACTTACAGGTTTGGAGTGATTGATTAGCCCCAAAATGTTTTGGATAAATTAGATATTAAGATAAGAAGGATGCTTCATGCTCACCAAATGAACTACAAAAATCATTGCTTACCAAGATTGTATATTCCCCGTTCCAAAGGAGGGATGGACTTCCTTGAAATTGATTACATATATAGATCTGCAATTGTGGGACTCCACACATATCTTCTGACCTCACAAGACCCAAACATAGTGAGTGTTTTGAAAGATAAGGAGAATAAATCTAAGATGACTTCTCTGCTTAACCTAGCAGAAGCATATTGACATCATGCAGGAATGGAAATCAAACCAGAAGTAGATAAAAATCAGATACAAATGAATGTGCCAAAAACAAAAGAAAGAATATAATGTGAAGGACCAGATGAAAAGGCAAGAAATGTGGAAAACGCATAAATATAGTTGCAAGTATAGAAAACTTCTAGAAGAACCTCATGTTGATCAGGAGCGAATGCAGAAATGGTTAAGGAGAGGTGAATTCAAACCAAGAGATGAAAGGTTAATATTGGTGGCTCAAAATAGTGGGCTACGTACATGCTGGTTTACAAAGTATATTTATTTATTTATTTTACATTCATTGACCGGGCTGGTCCAGCTGGATATATTTCCATTTTCAGTAGAGGCCCGGGGAAAAAAGCTCCACATATAAACCACCACCACACAAGAAATGTTTATAATAAACAAGAAAGGTATTACAGTTTAAATTATGGGAAGACTATGAGACACACTACATTAATACATAATACACCTACAGATCATTTTACAGTATGAATATCTAGGGCAACCCCAAGATATTATTAAAATGCATTTAAATCCTTGGTTATTCTAGTTTACTCCAGACAGACACTATTTCCAAGGGGTTAAACAGTAACAGTAGAAAAAGGAGGAAGTATAATGAAATGGCAAGAATACTACCTTCAGGATACATTCATAGCCAAGTAGAAAAGATAGCTAATTGTGTCCAAGTAGTAGAGATAGCTTATAGGTGCTACTAATTCAGAGGAGTAGACAGGAATGAGTGGAGGAAAGTAGGAAGTCAAGAGACGACAGCAGAGAAATCCAGAGGATCAGTCTGAGTAACATTGAACACTGGGGAAAACAGACAAATGTACGTTTTGTAAAACTGAAATAGAAACAGTCACACACCTCATTACAGGTTGTGACATACTAAAGACAGAAGGACTGTATACTGAAAAGCATAATAATGTGGCAAGACGGTTGCATTGGGGATTGTGCAAACATTATGATATTGAAGTGGCTGAAAAACACTGGAAACATGAGCCACAAAGCATCATAGAAAATGATGAAGGCTACACCACATGGGATCATCCATTACCAACAATTCAAAAGATAGAGGCTAGAAAACCAGATATAATAGTCCAAGAAAAGAAGGCAAAAGTAGCATTAAGCATTGAAATCGCCACACCTAGTGACTACAGTGTCCTGCGTACAGAGAGACACAAAGTTATAAAATATCAGGATTTGCAAGCAGAAACGAGTGCAATGTGGAAGAATGATACCCAGATAGTTCCAGCAGTAGTAGGAGGAATGGGTCTTATAAAAAAACAGTCTGCAATCATATTTAAATATGTTACCAATGCATGTAACTCTGTACGAACTGCAGGAGGAGTCATTACTGGGCACGTTGGTGCTGTGAAGAGCACTTTTGGCTGACATCAAAGAGTGAAACAATACTAATTTCTTGAACTTTAATCGTACTTTGACTTAGGAATGGGGTCCATTCCCATCATGGTATTAGAAACCCAAAAGATTTGGAGAAATTAAAAAGGCAGTGTTACATGTAGTGAGAGTAAATGTAGCAGTGGCATGGTAATACACCATTGAGTCTAACATGGGCAGAAGTAAACAAATGGAATATTGTATCTCAAGAGAAAAGGTGAAAAGCAGCATTGATCACTAAAATTACTATACCTAGTGACTACAGAGTCCAACAAACTGAAATACATAAATTTGTAAATGATTAAGATAAAAACTACAGTATGTGGAATAAAAATATAGATAGTTTCAGTTGTGCTAGGAGCAACTAGGCTAATAAAATTTAAAGCGTATTTAAAGATGCTAGTGATAGAAGTAACCCCTTATAAACAGCAGAAAGAGGCAATTCTGGGTCCACTGCAGGTGCTTAAAAGAACACTTGTATAGAATGTCAAAGAGCAACTAGGCTAATTGTGCCTTGGATAGAAAAATACTTGCACAAAAAAAAAACACACATTTGTAAAGCTTCACATGTAAACTTTTTTTTGTTAATACAAAAGATCCATGAAAAACATTCTATAGACAAAGAAACGTTGGGCTACTTTTAAAAAAGAAGCAACAGATGCAGTGCAAAAATATGAAGAACAAAATCCAGAAAAATTTGAGAATTATAAAAAAAAGGAAACATGGACATTGGAAAGAAAAAGAGTTCTGATATGGAGCAGTATTTATGTAAAGGAGAAAGAAAAACTAATCAGCAGAAAGAAAAATCAGGACCAAAGATATTCCAAGAGAAATACAGGCAAAGGCACTTGGATATGGAAAATTTCACAATACAAAAACATAAGAAAACAAAGGGGAAAGTAGAAAAGAGGATAAGTAAGGAAGAAGTTAAACAGAAACTAAAGTCATAGAAAGTCCAACACAGGTAACATCACAGCATGATGGAACAATGAGTCCCAAAATTAAGACAAAACAATTGGAGTGGAGACATCTGAAGAAGAAATATGGACGTGGGAAAGAAAGACTTGATAAGGTGCAATATTTATGCAAAGAAAGCAAAACTAACCAACAGGAAAAAGCAACACCAAAGATATTTGAAGAGAAATACTGGCAAAGGCACTTGGATATGGAAAATTTCACAATAGAACAAATGGGGGGGGGGTAGAAAAGAGGATTAGTAATAGAAAAAGTAATGAAATATAAACTGGAGTTTTGGATTACCTACAAAGTGTAGAATTTAGGGTAGAAAATCCATGTCACAGCATAATGGAACAATGCGTCCCCAAAGGGAGAAATAGGTGGAATGGGAAGCCTCTGATGACTCGCCACATGATGATGCTCTAAAGCCTTCAGCTGGGCACTAGACCAAAAGTTCATTTGGAGTTAGAAAAGAAAACAGTGTCAACTCTGATGCAGACAATGTTGTATAGTGGTAGGTCAATGAGTTTCCATATGAAGGAGCAACAGATGATGCTGAATGCAGCTGAAGAGGATATATCACAGGAAAATGTTCTGGAATTTTCTGTAGAATACCTGCAGGAAACAGAGATAAAAAAAAATGTGCTCTCGGGTTAAAATTAAATTATGTAAGGGAGGAGTTGCTTGATTTTATATAGATGAATAGACAAATTATGATTGATAAAAAAATAGATCACAGAAAATAAACAAGACCTAAAATTTTACAAGTCTGAAAAAACAATGATCAAGGCTGTTAACAGAAACTCTTGTGACATAACTACTGTTCAGCTAAATTAACATATAAAATCTTACCACAAAAACACAGGGCAGTAAGGGAAAGGAAGGGAAGAAATAAAATGCCATCATGGAAGCATCAAACAGAGAAAACTATAAAACAATTAAAACAAGAAGTGTCGCTATTAGATGAATATAGAAGAGAGAACAGATAAACAAAAACACTTAGAAAAATATATGTGGTAAAAAGCAACACAAATTATGACAACAGACCAGAGTCTGTCACACACTATTGCAAATAATAAAATAAAGATATCAGCACAGGCAGAAAAAGTTTGAAGATACACACATAAATATAAAGGAAAAGTACAAAATAAGCAATTCATTGATGACCCCAAAATTTTTATAATGAAATAGGAAACAAAGCAAAAGGAATAAAACGCCACCCAAAAATGACACATTTTGTAGAAATAGTTATGAAGACCCTAGGAACATAACAAAGATGGTGAAAGGGTAGAACATTTTAAAGAAAACGTGAGTTTAAATGTACAGGATATGAAATAGGGTGAAGTAGCAGCCAGGAAAATTTAAACAAAATTAAGAAAAGCTCCTAACTGGAAAGTCACAGACCTAGATGCAGTACCTAACATCTGGCTTAAAGTATTACCTTCTTTACACAAAGATTTAGCCCCGAGTAAGAATTACTTATATGCTCATCATGAACAGACACCAGCCTGGTTAACAAGAGGAAAAAATGATACTCCTTTTAAGAGTGAACCTGTAGGTCATCCTATCAACTGTAGACCAATAAATAACATATTTTCTGATGATGTGAAAACTATATACTGGAATGGATGCAGACAGAATTTATAGTCATTCCAAAGAAAATTCAAGCAAGGCAATAGGACAAAAGGATAACAAAAGACAGTCATATGAAACAAAGGATAATTTTTTGCTAAATAAAGTCATAATAGAGAATTGCAAAAAGGGGAGGAATCTAAGTATCGTGTCGATAGATTACAAAATATACATGTTCTTATACAATTGTGTAAGAAACACCCTACATTGATCAATTACATTACAGTAACCATAAAACTGTGGCAAACCACTTTGCAATTAAACAATGACAAAGGACATATTATCCCAGGGTTAAAAGTTCAAAGGAATGTATTACAGGGTAATTCTTATTTACTGCTGTTGTTTTTTCTTGCTCTTAACCCATTAAGCTGTTTACATAGTAGATTAGGTCTTGATTACAATTTCACTCCCAGAAAAAAACCTTGCTTAAAGATTCCCCGTTTTTTTGTGGATGACAAAAGTGCATTGTACATCAGATGAGGAGTTGAAAGCACAATTGCAAGCAGTTAAAACTTTCTCAGATTGTATAAGAATGGCATTAGGTCTTGATAAATGTGTAAAAGCAATGTTTAAAGAAGTAAAGTTGCAATACAAGAAAATATCAATCTAGGATAAGAATGTGATATAAAGGAACTTGAGCATGAAGGACTGTATAAATATTTAGGAGTTTAAATTCTTTTGCTATTAAAATTAGTCAAAGTATACATCAAATACTAAACCTCCCTCTAGTGGCCATACTGAGAAAACATTTACTTTCATACATAAAACATGAAGCTAGTTGTATATTTTAATATAACATTTATTTAATGTATTTTTTAGAAATGTGCTATGTTTTAAGTTTTAAATGTGTCATCATGTCTTTTATACATTGTCATTTTATGTGAGTTGTTCAGTTTTTATCAGTTCACATTTTAATTAGCTGCAATGTGATTGGATGGGCACTACTTAAGCAAACGTATTTAAACTGTTTTTTTGTGAGTCATATTCACTTATGCATCTGAAGAAGTCTGTATAGATGAAAATGTACTTGTGGATATAAGCATTTATGTTTTCATCCTGATAGTCTGCTGACTCCATTGGGCTACTTGTGCTGAACTTTACTGTTTTGCTTTTATTATACAGTACTTGCTTCCATTTGCTTTGGTTTTGGCTTCCTCGAAATTAATTGCATGTATAGATTTGCAGTTGAGGGACTGCATTCATATCTGCTGACCTCATCAGATCCAAATGTAATAAAATTTTAAAATGTGAGGAGAGGAAGTCTAAGATGACCTCTCTACTTAGTTTATCAGAAGCATTTCGATGTCAAAAGGGAATGGAAATCAAACCAGAAGTAGACAAAAATAAGAAAGTAATTAAATATGCATAGATATATTGGATATATATATGGATAGATATAAGGTGAAGGATCAGATGAGAAGGAAATAAATGTGGAAAAGCCATAAATATAGTAACAAGTATAGAGATCTTCTGGAACAACCTCGTGTTTAACAGGATTTGACACAGGAATGGTTAAGAAGCGGTAAGCTGAAACCAAAGAATGAAAGGTTGACAGTAGCAGCCCAGGATAGTGGACTGCATACATATTGATTTACAAAGTCCATAGAATATGCAGGAGTAATAGGCAAATGCAGGTTCTGTAAAACAGAATTGGAAACAGTCATACACTTTGTTGCTGGATATGCTATATGGCAGGGGCCCTGTACGCTGAAAGGTATAATGTGGCAAGATTGTTGGACTGGAGATTCTGCAAAAAGTACAGTATAGACGTAGCTGAGAAGCATCAAAAACAGGAACCACAAAGTATTATAGAGAATGATGAAGTGTTAATCACATGGGATTACCCATTACCAACAGTTCAAAAACTAGATGCAAGGAAACCAGATATAATAGTCCATGAAAAAAAGAAAAAAAAGCAGCATTGATCATTGAAATTGTTACACCTAGTGACTACAGTGTGTCACGTACAGAGAGACAGAGTCATAAATGTCAGGATTTTGCAGGCATAAGAGAGAGTGATGTGGAAGAAAGATACCCAGACAGTCATATTTAGATATGCTACATATACATGTAACTTCATATGAATTGTAGGAAGAGTCAGTTCTGAGCACGTTGTGGGTGCTATGAAGAGCACTTTTAGCTAGCATCATATGAAACAATACTAATTTCATGAACTTTAATTATACCAGGACTCGGGAATAGGATCCATTCCCATCATGATATTAGAAAGATGTACCATGTGTGACAAAGAGTTTTGAGCAGAAGGGCCCTGGTGAAAGATTAGATGATCCAGATGAGGCAGTGTTACATGTTGCAAGAGTACTTGTAGCAGTGACATCGTAGTATATTCCTATGACTAATGTGGGCCAAAGCAAACAAACTGGATATTTTATCTCACAAGGAAAAGGCAAAAGAAGCATTGATCACTACACGTGCTACACCCAGTGGCTACAGTGTTGAATGAACTGAAAGACATAAATTTGTAAAATATCAAGACATGTAAACAAAAAAACTAGAGTAAAGTTGAATAAGGATATAGAAATAGCCCCAGTTGTAATAAGAACAACTAGGCTATTAAAAAAATGTCAAGCATATTTAAAGATACCACTGAGAGGAGTAACCCCTTATAAACACCAGAAAGGACACACTTGGTACATTGTGGGTGCTGAAAAGTGCTCTTGTATCAAAAGTCAAAGATTGAAAGAAAACTGATTTCATTATCTTTAATAATGCCCTGATTAGAAATGGGGTCCCCTCATGTCAATATAAGCAGAAAGACTAGATATTTTAATAAGGGGTTTCTGTCTAATTTAAGTGTGCTACATGTGGCAGGGGTTTCATACAAAACAGTGGCATAGTAAGGCATCAGTTTATCTAGGAGAAGATAAATCAGTAAAAAAATAAGAAAAAAAAGAAATAAAAATAACTTTTGTTTTGAACTGAAATAATCCTCAAGCCTTGATGGCCCTGCTCACATGGATATATATATATATATATATATATATATATATATATATATATATATATATATATATATATATATATATATATATAAGGAAGGCCTTGATGCACTCTTCCCAGGATCCCAGGATAAAAAACTGCCGAGCCCTAGCAAAGGATCTAGGGCCAGGGCTGGTAGTAAGATTAATACAAAGTCCTTCAAGGATGATAAGAGATCTTGTCACTCTGTCAGGCCCTGATCCAAAAGATGGACTAAGACTTCCCACTGTGGCAATAAAAAATGCCCACAAAAGTTAAAAGCTTGGTTAGCCAGGCAAAATGTCTGGAAATGTAATAATGCCTTTCTCACTCTAAATTCACTAACCCTTAGTTATCTTAGCAGGTAGTAATGGCCTAACATCAAAAAAGCTCTCACTTTAATGATACCATGCTGGTAATATATGGTCTTCTGTCTCTTTAATCACCACTTGCTATTTATTTTCCTCTGTCATGTCCTCCCATAATATTCTTATCTTTCTAATAATACCTCTGTCTCCATGCTCATAATTTTCCCTGCTAAGTACTCCTCTTTACATCATTTTATTCCTAAATTTTGCCAGCAGAATACTCTTTTTTTCAGTTCTATACATTATTAGAAATCTAATCAATATTCTGAATAAACTATACTAGAAGAAACTATCGAATGAGGTAAACACAGTGACTACAGAAAACAATAAAAGCCTTGATTAGAAGAAATCAGATTGTAGACTAATAATTAAGCACTTGTGTTCATTTACTATTTTAAAACACCGACTTCATCACAAACTTCATTTAAATGTACACTCTGGACAGTACAAACAAAATGTGAATGTGTACAACTACAGTAACAGTCAAATTTAACATTCTTAATAAACATTTTATATTTAAAGTTCCATTGAGCCATAGGGGTGTGTCAGCTTGAAGTCTCAGTTACCATTGTAGTTCTCTGACCTCCAGGAGAGGGTTGATATCACCAAAGGTAACAACCACTTTATCCAAAACTGCAAACTTAAAATTAGAAAATTGGGACACACTACACTATGTTTAGCTAAAGCAGTTTTACTATATGTGAACCTAATTGCTGTGATATGTTCTTTGATTCTGTCACTCAATCTGCATATAGTCTTTCCAACATAGAAAGAGCCACAATGGAAACAGATTGAGATGTACACAATATTCTTGGTGGTGCAGTCAAATGAATCTTTGAAAAAGAGAGAAAAGTTTTGTGTTGTTATCTTGCTTTTGTGGGACCGGAGGGTTGTTTCTTCTGCTATTTCTTATCATTTTCCAGAAACAACTTCAAGGATATAATTTTTTTCTAGCAGAAGGACAGGTCTGGCCCTACAGCTTTTGCTAGTTCTTGATCATCATTAATGATGCTCCAGTTTGTAGCAATACAGTGCCTGATGCTTTGTGAATCTACTGCGATAAGTAGTGGAAAACATGAACTCACATTACTACCAGGACCGTTGTTAGTAGTAAAACCATATCTCAAAATCGGTTGGTGCCGAGAATGTCTATTAGAATACACATCATAAAAATAATAGTCAATGAATTCAGTGGGGTAGTTTTTGTCTATAGAGACATCTGAGAAAGCTGCATTATTTAAAAAACTGATCTTCACTGACAAGTCTACGTAAATGTACAAAGTGGCCCTTTACTATGTTTCAATTCAAAAACAGGGGATGTCGACTGTTGTACTCCAGATAATTATTTCTAAAGGTGTCTTTACAATAAATCATGGAGCTGAAAGTGTTGTGGACATTATCACAAGAAATGGTAATGTCCAAGAAATTAACTGTTTTACCTATACCAGAGACGGTAAAGTCAAGAAACCAAATGCTCTCTTTGATGTTCAAAATAAAATCATTTAATTTGAGTACCCAGTCACAGAAAAAAATATATCAATAAAACGCTTGTAGAGATGCACTTGGTTGAATCCTTTCAAATTAATGAGTGTGTTGGCCTCCCAGGAACTAAGCACTAGATTAGCATAAACAGGTGGCATTTTAGCACCCATGGCTACACCTTTAATTTGATGGAAAATATTATCATTGAAAATGAAAAAGTTTTTTCCAGAGCTAACTGTAGAAGTTTACAAAGAGTCTAAGTTTTACCAAACTCTGTACCAGCATGATTTGTGAGGTATCTCTCGACTAAACAAATGCCATAAACATGAGGAATGCTAGGGTACAGAGCCACTATGCCAAGTGTAACCAATAAAACATTGCTTGAGGAACCAATAAAATCCAGGGAGTCATCAGTAAAATATAGATCTCTTCATGAATTCCTAAGAGTCTTTCAGATAACTTCACGACACCCATGCAGATGGACAATAGAGGTAGACTGCTGAATCCTACACAAATGCATTTTATAAGCACTTACACAAGTGCATTGATCGTGCAATCCCTAATAGAACCAAGATGCTATCCTCCAAAAAAAGGAAGGCAATCTGATGGTCCCCTGCCATAAACAAACTCTACAACAGAAGAAAGAAACTGTTGCAAAAAAGAGTAAATTCCCATGATTGGAGGAACTCCCTGGTCAGCTTCAGTAAGAATCTGAGATCCCTCATACAATCCTCCAAAGCTAGTTATGAAAACAAAATTGCCACAAAGCGTTCTATAGCTATGTCAAGAATCTCAATGGCAACACTCAGATCTGCTCTGAGTTACAGCACAATGGTAATGTATATACAGAACCAGGTGATATTGTCAAATCCTGGCAGATAGGTTCAGTGCTAACTTTACCCCCCCTCTCACCCCCTAAAGGGCCCATCTCTATACTGGAAAAATGTAAAGTTCCTTTAATCATGGCTGCACAGGTAAAAACTATACTCTCCAAGCCAAGAACACAGCATCCATGGGACCTGACAACATCCCAGGCTGCATTCTACATGAACTACAGAACGAACTGGCACCCCACCTAAGTACCATGTTCGATCAAAGCCTCACCTCAGGCTTTGTGCCCACTGAATGGTGCACAGTGACGGTTATCCCACTGCACAAAGGATGAGCCACCACAGACCCTGAAAACTACCGCCCCATTAGCCTGACGAGCCTGGTCTGCAAGGCTATGGAACATATCATCATGGAACTTATAAACAATGACATTGGTAATCTCCAAACTCTGGACCCCACCCAGTTCAGGTTTGTAAAAGGTAGATCATGTCTCCTAAACCTGATAAGATTTCTTTGAAGCGGTCACCAAAGCCATAGATGAGGGTAAGGTGGTTCACACAGCCTATTTAGATCTCGCCAAGGCTTTTGACACCATCCCCCACTCTGGAATTCTAGATAAACTCACTAAACTAGGTATAAATCCCTATGTCACAAGATGGGTTGCCAACTGGCTCACTGACAGAACCCACACTGTGAAAGTAGCAGACTTCAAATCCGACTTTAGACCAGTGACAAGTAGAGCACCACAGGGTTCAGTCTTGGGACACCTCCTGTTTGGTATCTACTTCTCTGAAGTACAGGCTAACACAGAAGGTCTTTGGCTAATGAAGTTCACAAATGACTGCAAACTAGGAGCCATAATCAAAACTCCTAACGGTGTGGACATCTGACAAAAGGGCCTCACTGAAACAGATGCCTGGTGTCAAAGCCATGGTCTCAAGCTCAATGCCAAAAAGTGCACTGTCATCCCTTTTGGTAAAAACTCTGTACCCATGAGCTACCACATAGGCAATAGTCTACTTAACACCAAAAGTGTGATAAGAAACCTTGGGACACAGGTGGACAGTAGTCTCTCCTTTGATAATCACATCGCCACAGTAGCTAGGAAATCCTTCTACATGGCACACCTCATCACAAAAGGTTTCTCGTCCAGGAAAAAAAGAGGTCATTGTTCCCCTCTACTCATCATGCATTAGGCCCATTATAGAATACAGCACCCCTTTTGGTATGTACCTCACAAGACATCTACAACTGGAAAGGCCATCAAATTGAGAAATAATCAGGTTTATGCAGGGAATATTACTTATAGGTGGGGACTGGAATTTGATTTGCAACAGAGAGAATGCATCTGGAGGGGCTCGAATAAAAAATGTAGCAAAAGAGGGCAGATTCCTGAAGAAATTTATGAAAATATTTGGTATGGAAGACATGAATTCAGTAGTGGAAACAGTGAGAATATACGTACTACTCCAGAAGGTAAAATAACTGGGTTATACTGGACAGAAGTGATATTTCAAAGGAACCTGTGCATTTAATTGAGAACTCTGACACATATCCATTATCTATTTCAGATCATGTACCATTACTAAGATAAAAATGCAGGATAATGAAGTAAAGATGAGATAGTGGTGCTTACCATCTACCTGTTTAAAAAAGAGGACTTTAAGGAATGGGTAGTAGAAATTATTTAGGAGTTATTGGGGAAGTTAGAAAGCACTCCAGAAGTTATAGCTAGTGAGTTGGCTAATATGAAAGTGGTGTTTAAAACACAGAAATAAAAAAAAAGCGAGACATGGTGGGGCTTACAAAGGTATTTCAGAATAAGGGGAATCTCACAGAACAAGAGACACAATTGCACAGTGCTAAAGAGAAAAAAAAGGGAGTACCTGGATAATGTGCATGAGTTTAGGAAGGTTGCTGTTAAGCACATGTATTTTGATAATAACTCCAGAGCACAAAACCTTTTGGCACAATGACTTAAGCAACAGAAAGTAGAAAGTGTTGTTGGAGCCGATAACAAAGGAAAATAACCAGAGATTCTGTAATGGTACTAGAGATATTTCACAACTTGTTTGAAACTTTGTATAAAGCCAAGAAGTGTGGAAATCAAGGAAAAGTACAAATGGGAATATTTATGGAAGACTTAAAATGGCCCAGGTTAAAGGTAGATGAGGCTCGGCAATTAACAGTTAAGCTAGGAGGAGATAAGTTAGCATCGATGATGTAGAACCAATCTGCAGGAAAGTCTCCAGGACTAGATGGTATCCAGTGGAAGTTTGTAAGCTAGGACAGAACATGATAATGGTATGGAAAGTTTTGTTTAACAGCATTTTAGAGGGGAAGCACCAACATTCTGGGAAAAAAAAAACTGTGGTGGCTTTAATACATAAAGTCAGAAAGGACCCATCAGCTCTACCTTCATATAGGCCCATTTTAATTTTATACCATGAATATAAAGTATTTATGTCTATAATGACTAAAAAACTGGCAAATGTATTGCTAGATATGTATCAATATGGTTTTGTGTAGGGGACACAAACATCTGACAACATTAATAGAAAGCATAATGTAAGAAAGATGTGCTGCCATTTTGGTGTATCTCAGTGTAGAATAAGCATTCAGCAGAGTAAGCTGGGATGTTATGAGTAGGTCAGTGGAAGCATTTACATTTCCTGATACAAAAATAAGGTACATTAAGAGGATATATGAGGGACTGGAGGCAAAAATGAAAGTGGGAGCATTCCTCTCTGATACGTTGTGTCTGAAGAGAGGAAACAGGCAGGTGTATCTTCTTTCCCCTTTGTTATTTCATTATATTTAGAATCACTGACAAAAAAAATAAGGATTTCAGAAATTCAAGGATACAGTTGGTATGGTATTCAAGAAAAGTTGGCTTTATTTGCAGATATTATCTTGCACCTAATAGACCCAGAAAAGGCTTGTTGCAATTAAAATCTCCAGCTTTTGCCATGAGACATGACAATATTTACTGACACTCAACATTGGTGCACTATGCCATGCTTCACTCAAAAGCTAAGGACATTAAATGGGGAAGAGAAAGATTGGGAGACAGGGATAGAACATAATTAAGAGATTTGCTTTCATAACCTAATCATGGGATAATAGGAGCTTACTACACAATTTGCCTTAGGGTCTTTACAAGCCTAGCCATACCCCTGGTCCCTTATTGACCAATATATATATATATATATATATATATATATATAGTCTATATTTGTAATGCAAATCTAAGATCAGCACTAGCTGCCCCTGTTCAAGAGGGACATAGGGGAAACTCCTGCAGTAAATTTACAGTTTCCCATCCAATTGTCCAAGTTATGTTTAAACGGTGTCATTTAGGAGTTCTGTTTTTCAGAAATTGAGAGTTTGCTCAAGAGGAGTGGCAACCACTAGGATACATATCTGTCTCTCCAACATGTCCTGTTAATGTTGCAGGGTAGGTTAAGGTCCTTAGAGCAAGTTACTCTTGCCCCATTTGATTTGCAGATGTGCAGCATTTCCATTAATGTAGGGTTCGAAACTGCCCTGGTCCAGGCACAAGTCACCTCTAAGCATTCTATATAATACAGAGTACAGTGACAGGGCCTTCAGTTTGTAAATGTAGTTCATGTGTTGTAGGCCCTGAATTTTCTTTGTGATACACATGTGAGGTCTCTGCAGCTGCTGCAGGTGTCTGGTAAGGTACATACAGAAGGGAGCATTGCAGTCTATTATTGGTCTGATGAGGTATGAGCACAGGGAAGGTATGACCTCCTTAACGTTGGATGCGATGCCCTTACTTATGAGATGTGTAATGTAGAAAGCCTTCTTTACCACTGTGGACACATGGTGATCAAAGTTAAGATTACTATCAATCTACATTCCCAAATTTCTCATCACTGGTTTTGAACTTGGAGGGGTATAATTAATATTGTAATTTCCAGGGAGGACTTTTTTCCTGAAAGGAGTAATAATGCATTTGTTTGCATTGAGTTTAAGTCCGTGGCTCTGGCACCAACCATTTATCTGTGTGATCCCGTTTTCTAGAATGTTGACATCACTGGGGAGTTAAGATTGCACCCAGTTTGTAGTCATCAGCAAACTTGGCAGTATGTGCTGTTTGCCTTCATCTAGGGCTTTGGTGACACTCTTGAAGAAGTCCAGCATGCCATGTTTAACAGGCATGATCTGCCATTAACAAAGCCAAATTGAGTCGGGTCAACAGTCTGAAGGTGTCCTATATCCTTGGTGATGAGCTCCATAATGATTCTCTCCATGGCCTTACAGATAAGGCTGGTCAGGCATATGGGTCTATAGTTCCCAGGGTCAGTTGAGGAACCCCCTTTGTGCAAGGGGATTACAGTTGCTGTTTTCCACTCTGCTGGGACAAAGCCAGTACTTGGACTGTGGTTGAACTAGTGCCCAGTGGTTCCAGTAACTCCTGTTTTAGACCATTTAGCAAGCAGCCTGGGATGTTATCCAGTCCCATAGAGGCGTGTTTTTGACCTTGGAGAGTGTAGATATGACCTGCTCTTTGGTGATACTCGTAGAGGAGTGGTAATAGGTATGCTTTTGGATATGATTGGTGTGGACGGGGGGGTGTGAAGTTTTCAGCAAACTTATCTGCTAGTAGGTTGGCAATGTCCTCAGATTCAGTATGAGTGGTACCGTCTATGAAGTTCCCATGCTGGGTCAGTAATCAAAGAGCCTGAATCCTCACCACTGACATTGGAGGGGGGCATTCACTTGGAATAGCAACCACTAGGAGACATATCTGTCTCTCCAGCATGTCCTGTTAATGTTGCAGGGTAGGTTAAGGTCCTTAGAGCAAGTTACATTTACTATTTTCAGATACAGACCTGTCTACATCAAGCACAATTTCCCTCAAGAGCACACAGGAAACACACTCAATCTGGGGTCTGGGTGTGTCCGTCTCCCTCCAGGTCCCCAGTAAGACTCCTCACTGGTACTGCTGTAGGATTAAATCCTCAGCCAAGCCAATTATTCCGAAACCCTCTCTGTGAAACCAGTGCTTCATGTCCCTGCCCCAAGTAGCTGACACACACACTCTGGGATTTAATTTACACAGACACACACACACACACATACCTGGGAAAGGCTGGCACAGATTATCTGCTCTACTAACTTTGCCCAGACTATCAGGTAGATTCACTGCCACCAGTCAGTTACAATAAGGCTCTTAAAAGGATATCCAATTATGCTGAGTGACATTAATATTAATACAAATGGTAATGTTTACCAAACATCAAGGCTTTCAGGAGTGGCCAGAGCTATCACCAAATAAATATATGCAAGTACTCTCAAAGCTGAAATATTTTCTTTAAAGGACCAACCACAATGAAAAGTTTAAATATATTTAATAATAAATAAAAAAATAACAAACAGGGGTCCAGGGAAGTAAATAGTGTGGGAAGAAATAGCCAGGGAATTATATATATATATATATATATATATATATATATATATATATATATATATATATATATACACACACACATATATATATATATATATATATATATATATATATATATATATATATATTCCCAGTAAATACCAGTTTCAGTGACAGGAAATATTAAAAATAACACCAATGGAAAGTTTCACACCATTATAGAAAAACAGTATTTAGCTATTCTCACTATCTATTCCTGATTGACTAAAAGAATCACAGTTCCTACTTACTGAATAGAGCAAGGCAAAATGGGTGAGAGGTCCTAGTTATCAGATCCAAGACAGAATACAAAATGTTGCTGAGATGTCAGTCTCCTCTAATTTGTTTGTGTCTTTCGGCTTTTCCCAGTTAGGGGTTGCCACAGCGGAACTTCGGTCCGCTAATGATTGGCAGTAGAGTTTTATGTGCTGGCTTGCCGGGCCTAACGCACAACCTTCAACGAAGGAACGCCCATTCACGCATGTCGCCACACAGAAGACGCTCTGAGAATCGAACGGGCAACATCTAAATGTGAGGCGAATAATAGTAAAACATTATTTCTGTACAGAATGACATCACACACATCTGGTCATCTGACTGTTTCCTGCACTATCCCCCTCACTAGAAGTTGCCACTGAAGTGTTACCATACACACAGACAGAGCTCTGCTCAGATGTGGTACAGCTGTTGGAAGTCATACAACTATAAAAGAATTTCTGTCTTCCTACAGGAGCTGCAAGTTATTCTCTAGTACAGATATTGTATATCTGGCTCTATTCAAAACTGTGGGATAACATCTTTATGGCATAACTCAAAGTAATTTAATTTCAAGAATATTTTGCAAATAGAGGTGGATTAAGATTAACCAATTCACTTCCAGTATATGATGTTACAATGTGTACATTTAAACAGTTACAATTATGCATGTAGATTTCTTTTCCTTCCAGCAGGGCACACTGTTGATGCATTTTAACACAAACAAACCTCTCTATACTGGCAAATGTTACAAAATTTTCTGGCCTATTTCTCCTGGCATGGCTGGCAGTGCCTCCTATTGTCACACCTTCTACTAGCAATTCAGCACAAAGCTGGGCCTTCCCTTTTAGATTTTTGGATGTAGCTAAAGAATGCCTTGTGATTATCCTTAGCTGGGGATGCTAATTTAGTTTCGTAATTAGCTTTAGAGGATTTTGCAAGATGTCCAATTTTTTGCTGAAGCTGTGGAGGCTGCTCTGCTGAGACCATCCCCTCTTATTCTTTGACAGCAGTTTTTTTTTCTCTTGATCTATAATCTATTTATGCTAGATGTCTACTAGGGTGGCTTGTTTTTTCATGAGGACCTTCTTTTGATACAGTCAGGTACGGCTGAGTCTATACATTTGTGTAACTGTTTATACAGGGTGAATACCTCAGTATAGGAATCATTGCTGTCAGTGGTAGCAGGGGGTCTGAAACTATACCATCACTTGGAAGGTTATAGTTTGCTTTGGAAAAAATGTTCAACCTTTTTGCACTGGGGGGGGGGGGTTCAGGTAGGATCATTACTTCGAACAAGACTGGTTTATGATCGACTTTACCAGGTGGGCCCCACACATGAGGTGATGCAGTAATTCCTCATGTTGGTGAGTACTAGGTTAAGGATATTAGAGCCACTTGTGGGGGTGCAGACTATCTGTTCCAGTGCATTTGTGTTAAAGAGTCCAGGAACCTTAGGGTGAGTGTGTTTATGCTCATATATGTTTCCTAATTGATGAAATGATAGTTAGAGTCACCCAAGACCAGGGTGTTTAGCTGTATTGTGAATGACTTAAGTAGGTCCAGGAAGGCAGTGTGGGTTTCGTGGTTCATGGTGGGATCCTATAGCTAACAATGATGTGGAAGGGGGGAGTCTTTATTACAGTTAGTTGGACTTGAGTAACTCTAGAAAGTCATACTGTTTAACCAGTCTTGAAGTTTATTTGTCTTTAATGAAGATGGATACACCTCCTCCTTTGGTTCTTTTATGTTCATTTTGCAGTATGAACATCTGGAATGCATTGTAGCCTTGCATGTGGGGGTAGTCTCCGTTGCCTTAAACCATATCTCTGTGACTTCACAGACATCAGCACCTTCTGAGGTAAAGAATGCTTCCAGTCAGCGAAGTTTCGGATTTAGACTACTAGCGTTAAGCAGCATAATCTTATGTTTATCTTTATATGATTTATATACACCAGGAATTTTGTTCTTATGACATTGCCTAAAAAGGCATTATGGAGGAGGCAAGTACCTTTTTCCAGTAATTGAAAGCCAGGAGGTAACAGGTGAAGACCATCTCTGACAAAGCAGTGTGGTCTGTTGACCATATCATCCCAGGCTGATACTGGATCTCCCTGGATTGACACCAGAAGCAAAGCCAAATGTTGAAGTCACTCATTTTTTGTTTGTATTGAGGCATCATCCTGAGTGAAGGTAGAATGCTGCTTAGAGCCTGGGACACAATCTGAAAGTTCAGTCATGTCTGTCTTCATATAGTCCAGTTAGGTACATCTCAAATCATTCACGCCAACATGGACTATGACAGAGCCATAACAGTGCTTGTTGTTGAAAGACTTGAGTGAGTGTGTAATCTATGATCCTGGCACCTGACAGGCAGATGACTGACCTTCTTATCCAGCCTAGTGAGGGGGACATTTGTGTGTCTCACTATGGAGTTGCCTATGACCGAGACATTTGGTTTTGAGGTGTTTTGCCTTAGGGACTTATTGGGTGGGAGACTGATACATTTGTTTTATGTGTAGTGGATTCTGTTGGAACTGTATTGTGTGCAGGTTTGCAATTGTGAGGTCTGTGCTCTTTTGGTAAACTTCTAGTGAGTACCACTGCGTATGGGGGTTTATGTGTTGTGTACTTGGTTTGTGGAAGAGATGAAGTGTGTGTGCTGACAGCCTGTTTGATATCTGGTCTGCTCTTATGTGGCAGAAAGAATATTGATTCCAGATTTATAATATAGATACATATCTCACATATTGTATTTGTATGTTTTAGGAGTAATATGTTGTCAGTAAACATGAGGTCATAGATACATTGCTTCAGGATGCCCACGCCAATCAGGCTGGCTGCAGAAATGGTGGGCAACTTTCCATCCATTATGTCAGGTGGGCAAGATGGACCAGGTTCTGCTGTAAGACTAGTAAAATCAGCTAATCTATTGAGAGGTTTAGGAGTAGAAACCTGTGTCAACACCTGAAAATGCACAGCTGAGTTGCTCTCCAGGCAGCAGTGCACAACTGTATTGAGCAGGGAAGCTTAAGAAGGTTCCCCAGCAGTTAGATGGAAAATTTGCCTTTCTAACCATTTGCATGTACACATAGCAATGCCAAACCCAGCTGCACAGTGCTCAGCTATGCACAAATGCAATTCTTAAATATAAATGAAATTAAACAGTTGTAACTGTAACTAGCCAATGGGAGAGCCCAAAACTGAGCCTTCCACCAACAATCCCCAACTCCGATGTGTCCTGGTCTGCACACTTCTTCCACGAGTGTGCAGAAGGGCCTTCCTAATGTAGGATTGCTGGTTTTAGTGCTCAGTATATCCAGCTTAGATTCAGCAGATCTGAATCTAACCTATGTTATGAGATACAATAGCGCTAAGATGACAAAGTGGAGGAAATAACAGTTAAGGCAATAACAAATGTGAAAAATGGAACAGCAGTTCAGCAGAAAACAGTTGAAACAGTGCAACACAATCTTTAAATATGCATATTTTTTGTAGATTACAGTGAATGCCTCTAATTTAGTTGATATTCACTCCAGGTCTCTGACTAAGTTGCCAAATTCGGAGCAGCTCCACCAAACTGAGTGCAAAACCGGACTAACATGGTGCTTGAATATAAATGAAATTAAACAGTCGTAAATGTAACTAGCCAATGGGAGAGCCCAAAACTGAACCTTCCACCAGCAATCCCCAACTCAGATGTGTCCTGGGCTGCACACATCTGCCACAAAGGTGCAGGAGGGCCTTCCTAATGTAGGACTAATTTAGGATGGCTGATTTTAGTGCTCAATATATCCAAA
This sequence comes from Protopterus annectens, assembly GCF_019279795.1. NCBI lineage: Eukaryota > Metazoa > Chordata > Ceratodontiformes > Protopteridae > Protopterus > Protopterus annectens. The sequence continues at coordinate 959,189,546 of NC_056728.1, forward strand.
CAGTCTAGACTCAGCAGATCTGAATCTAGTCTATTCTGTGAGATACAATAGAGCTAGGATAACAAAGTGCAGGAAATAACAGTTAAAGCAGCAACCAACTTAAAAAAATAGAAGAGCAATTCAGTAGAAAGTTTAAAAAAGTTCAATGCAATCTTTAAATCCACTCACAGTGGATGCCTCTGATTTAGTCGAGATTCACTCCAGGTAATATTCACCTATCAAACTGACTACCTTGAAGGGCTATTTTAAGCCTAGCCAATAACCATAGATCAGAGACACATCCTGTACATTGTGCCTATGAAGTAAAGACCTTAACCATTGTGACAAACCCTGTAATGTAAGTGAATACTAGGATAATGACTCTGGAGGGCCTTTGTAAGCCTAGCCATTTTCCTAAGGTGAGAGTAAAATCCTGTACCTTGTGTCATGAGGTAAAATACCTTAACCATTAAGCCAACTGCCAACTCAGTAGTGTTCATTTCTGTACATATTTATGCTGTGTTACTCTCTGGTTTGTCATCATAATTATTCAGTCATGATCTGTACAAGACATTGTTCCCAATAAGTATCACGCAGATTAATACAGCAGCAGGATAATTATCTTACTACAACACATAAAAACTCTTACTTCACAAAGTTCAAATCTGACAACAGATTGAAGCAAAGCAGAAAGTATGTGTCAGTCTATTTCAGTCATGACAGTTGTAAAATCATATAATGTGTACATTTACATCCAATAGCATAATAAATATAAAACAGTAAAAAGTTATGATACAGAAGTGTGAAAGTACTGTTGTGTAAAATCGTACCAGAACAGTAGATGTCTTTCTTTTCACTGTTGCAGTATTCATCAGCTCTGGGAGCTCCTGCCAAGGATATCCCAATGTCTGGCCAGTTAACGAAAGCCTTTATTATCTAGGAGCTTCATCACACGTATGCTCTCTGCCAAGTGTAGGGCATAAAGGTGATGTATGCATGCTCTCAATCCAGAAGTGAAGTACCCCAGAAAAAACAGGATGTCCAGTGGAAAGGAAAGCATGTACATCCAGATGTAAGAAAGCAAGAAGGAGAAGAACCTCTCAGCCAGAAAGAAATACCACCCATGGTAGAAGAGGAAATGAAAAGGGGGGGGGGGTAGGAGGGAGAGTGAATGCTGCAACAGGAAAAAGGACATATACGGTTGCAAGATTTTACACAACTCTATTCTGTCCTTCCACTGTTGCAGTTTTCATCACCTCTGGGAAAGTACAAAAGCTATTGTGAAGCTAGAGAGGACAAAGGCAAGAGGAGCCCCCCATACAAGCCCATGACGGATAGCCTTGGAAAATCCTGCCATGCTCTGGAAAGGACATCCAATTTGCAATGTTTAGTGAATGTGTGAACAGAAGACCAAGTAGCAGCTTCAAGGATGGATTGGGTGTCCAAACCCTTGAAGAAAGCCTAAGAAAGCTACTGCCCTAGTAGAATCAGCCCTAACAGAAGCAGACGCCTGTTCCCCATAATAAGGATAACGAAAGGAAATGGCCTCCAGAGGAGGTGGTTTGCTTAGAAACTGCCAAATCCAATATCCTGGCATGAAAAGAAACAAAAAGCTGATCAGATTTACAAAAGCCCTTTTCTTGTCTAAATAATATCTGAGGTGTCTATGCAAGTGCAAGGTTTGAAAGACCTTCTTGCTAACACACTCTGGAGAAGGGAAAAAGGAAGTAAGCTGGGTAGACAGCTCATTAACCACCTTGGGAATAAAAGAAGGATTCATATGGACAGACACCCGGTCTCTATGAAAAACCAAAACAGGAGGGACTGCCATCAAGGCCTGGAGTTCAGAAACTCTCCTGGTAAAGGTTAAAGCACTGAATAAAACAGTCTTCCAGGTGTAATGTTACAAAGAGCAGCAGACTCAGAAGGAACCAGAGTCCGTTTTTCAAGGAAAAAAATTAAGATACCAAGGAGTAGTAATAGGCTTTATTGGGGGTCTGATTTGAAGAATGCTTTTAGAAATTGCATGACTTCAAATCTATAGGCCAGAGGAGGCTTCAGTGGCAGACAGGCAGAAATTGCTGACAAATGAGCTCTCACTGAAGAATATCTTTAACCAGCATGCAGCAGTTCACACTGCAGTAAAGAACCAAGGGAAACCCACTGAAAGGGATCCTGCTGATGTTTAAGACACCCTTCAGAAAATCTCTTCCACTTGGTCATAAATTATTTTTGGTATTGGGATTCCTGACCTTCTGCAGGACCCTAAGCACATCCTCAGAAAATTAGTGTTAGGAATCAAAACCCTAACCCCCAAAGTGTCAGTTGAAGAGTGGACAGGTGAGGTTGGAGGTTCCATGTGGTTAGGTAACTTGTGATGATTGTCCCTGGTCAGATGAAATAAGAGGAGGAACCAATGCTGTCTGGGCCAAAAGGAAGTCACCAACAGATTTTTGAAGTCTCCTTCTTGATCTTGTGAAGGACCATGGGAAGAAGAAGAAAGGCATAAAGGAACATACCCTTCCATGAGAAAGACATAACATCCATTTTCTAAGTCAAAGGACTGAGGACTCTGGAACAGAACTGAGAGAGATGCCTGTTCAGAGGGTAGGCAAAGAGATCCACTTGAGGAATAATCTACTAATGATCTATGTCCAGAAACACATCTCTGTGAAGCACCCATTTGTAAGGATGTGTCCTGGAGCTGCTGAGAGAATCTGCCACAAGACTGCACTCTGTGTAGACTGTATGTAGGATCACCTGCAGATTTATGGCCATTTCCCAGGCTTGTGTGAAAGAAGGTAAGATTTTATGCCTCTTTGCTTGTTGATGTACCACATAACTGTGGTGTTATCTGTAAAAACCTTCATGAAACCTGACACTCAGATCAAGTGGAAAGCTTGAGAAGTCAGAATGACAGACCTCATTTCCTTGATGTTGATGTGATTTGCCCTCTGTTGAGGAGTCCAAAGACCTGAACATTCAGGGTGCTTAACGCTGCTCCCCACCCAGCTCTATGGTACTCCTGAAGGGTTCCTGGGATGGCTGAGGACATTGGAAGGGAACACCCACACTGACAGATACCCATTTAATCCACCAGCGGAGTTCCAGTTTGAGACATGGAAGAAGAGGAATGGGATAATCTAGCAGGTAGCAGAGTTGAAGCCACACTGATTTGAGATACCGTTGATATTTTCTTATATGACACCTGGCCCAGGGAAGCAAGGGGATAGTAGAAGCCATGAACTCCAGAGCCCTTAGAAATTCTCTGGCTGGAAGACAGGACCGGGGAAGGAGGGAAAGTAAATAATTCATAGGAGACTGAACCTTGGTGGCAGAACAGAGACTAGCATTGGAACAGTTTGGATCCTGCAGCCTAGAAAGATATGGCCCTGAGATGGAGTCAGCATTGACTTCTGAAGGTTGACTGTGAATCCAAGGCTATTCAGTAGAAGCTGGGTAAGATGAAGGTCCTCACTGGCTTGGTTTAGAGTGGGACCTGAAGCAAGAGGTCATCCAGAGAGAGGAAAAATTGAAATACTCTCTACCCCGCAAAAGGTGACCACTAGAGCTAGGCATTTGGTTAATACCATTGGGGAGAGCCCAAAGGGAAAATCAGAGAACTGAAAATAAGAGGAAGAAACCGAGAAATGCAAACATTTCCTGAATAGTTGGTGGTTAGGAATATGAAGGTAGGCATCCTTTAGGTCCAGGGAAACTAGAAATGCCTGGGGAAGCAATAAGGGAAACACAGTCTGAAGAGAGAATTTGAATAGATGGTATTTTGATAAAAGTGTTCATAAGGAAAAATCCAGGAGAGGTCTTCAAAACGCCTCTGTCCTGGTGAGCAGAAACATTAAGGAAAAAAAACTAGACTCCTGTTGGTCTGTGGAACTAGATGAATGCAACACTAGAGGGAGTTGTTCTGCAGGAGGTTGAGGGACACCAAAGAAGGAGGCACAGTAGAAGGTTTAAGAGAGTCAATTTTTAATAAAATCTTTTCTGGATATTGGATACATGTGGAGCTATCCCACTTAAAATGTTCCATCATATACAGGACTGTGTCTGCAAAGGATAGTTCTTCCAAAGGAGAATCAGGACTGATAGAGTCCTCTTCCTCTGACCTGTAGTCCAAAGGACAAGGTGGCCGAGAAGAGTAGGCTAAAGAGTCAGAGTCCTCATCCAAGGACTCAGGATCCCTTTCCCTTTTGTGGATACAGGACCAAGAGGGTGCAGGAACAGAAATTCTCTGTGGAGACTTCAATGTCATCAAAACATTGAACAAGCCTTGAGTGAAGTCCTGCCATTCCCTTCATGGATCCCTGCAAGTAGACACCACATCTTTAGTTTTCTGTCTTTTCTTCAATGGGACATCCACCTTGATAAAATGTGGTGGTTCAAATCCCTGCTTGCATTTGATCAAAGTACCTGGCACATCCATCCTAACAAGGATCTGAGGAATCCCTTTTGGCCCCTCAGAAATCATCAGCCATGGTTCCCCCCTCATCATGCATGGCAGATGTTGGCAAAGCTTCCAGGGACATGCAAGAAGCAGGCTTTGTGCTGACCTCTGCAAAGGGTGCGGCAAACGTAAATGAAGGTAATAACAGACTGTCCTGCGGGTCATCCTGTACCTCAAAATAAATGTCCGGTGGAGGATGGACAGCAGCAAGCTCAGGCCTAGATTTCTTGGCCTTTGTTTTGAGTGGTGATTGTACCTTGGGGCAAGACGATTTTGTCATGGTACTGTGGGCCAACAGCTGGAGATGTTGCTTCTGAAGATAGATGGAAATAGAAGATAGACAGCTAAGTAAAGTGTTAGGTATGAAAGCCTGGCAGATGGAACAGTGAGTGCAATCATCAGCTACACCTAAGCAAACAATCATCTATTGTGGTGGTCCTTAAGGGGAATCTGCCTCCCAGACTGACATTTCCCATTTTGGATGACATGTAACCTACTGAAAAATATAAGAAAAAGAAAAAGAACCCCAGCAGGGTACTTATCTTGATGACATAAGCTCAGTATACCCAGCAAAATGAAGGGTGTTCAAACTGATGGACAGTAATGACATTCGGACTCATGGCAACATATTTCTGCATTAAGAGCATACGTACATCACCTTTATGCTGTACACTTGCATGAGGAGCATACATCTGACATACAATTCTCCTAGTATAAAGGCTTTGGTATACTGGCCAGATGTTGAGCTATCCTTGGCAGGAGATCCCCGAGGTTATGAATACTACAGTAGTGATATGGAAGAATGTCAGACGGAGACAGCCAAAGAATGTTATATGTTTCTGGGCCATTTTTAACATGGTGGTGGTATGTTACAGTTATGTTTTCTTAATAAGTAATTTGTCATGCTATGTACAATCAAGTGTTTCCACCAGGGATCAAGCAGGGGCCAGAAAGTAGGAACATGAGAGAGACATAAGCAGGATAGTGTGTGTGTTACTAAGACATGTGGACCACACTTACACATGTAACAGTAATAAAAATAATATATTAACTGTGAGCGTCACTTATTTCTGGATTTGAGCTCTTGGCACTATGCCAAAAGCATTTTACAGACGTGAATTATGTTAATAAATATGCAAGAAATGTTACTTCACAACCTTAATTTTACTGGTTTGAAAGTTTGTGTCTTTTGGCTTTTCTCGGTTAGGGGTTGCCACAGCGGAACTCCGGTCCACTAATGATTGGCAGTTGATTTTTACGTACCGGCTTGCCAGGCCTGACGCACAACCTTCAACGAAGGTACGCCCATTCACTCATGTCTCCACGCAGAAGACGCTCTAGCTGAGAATCAAACCGGACAGCGTCTTACTGTGAAAGTACAATCACATAACAATGTGGCAAGGCAGAATACGGGCATTAGCTTCATCACAGTACTGACATTTTAACATTGCATAAGGTGTACATTATCACCAGTAGGATAAATGATCCAGTGCAGAATGCGTCCTAACGATATCTGCAGTTGGAATCTCCTACATGGTATATACTCAACTCTTCAGCCTGTTCAAGGGATGTTTAGCCTGACTGTACAAAGTGCAGCCTGGCTAAGCACATTAGTGTGAAGGGCACCAAAGTAATATGGCCAAAAGCAAAAACTCATAAGATTTTATAAGCTCTGTACTTCCATTCCCCCTAAGGTACAGTTGCCAGGCATTTTGCAAATGCTGAGCAGAGAGGCTGATGACACAGAAGGGACAAGAGACATACAAAAGGTGAGAGGGAGGCAGACAGCAAGTAAATTATGACACAAACAGGATATCTGTGGCTCTAAACAATATCTAGTCCGCAGCATAAAACAGTTAACAAAAACAGTCAGGAGCAGTTTGACATATTGCCTAATTTAACCCTTGAAAGTATGCAAAAAAATCAATCTATTGATCTGAGCATTGTCTTACTGAATCACAAAGGAACTCCTAAGTCACACAGTTTAAATCCCACAGTTGAAGGGGCAGTGACAATTTACCGAAGCAGAAGTGGTGAAAAGAGAAAAAGAAACGTCATGAGTTTTGTTTATGGAACGTTTAGAACCATCGTTATGGTGTGTCACTCTTAGGTGCTTCCTCATTATTACAATAAAGTGTTTGCTATGGGGAGCAACAGAAGGGTAGGAGAGTAGAAACAAGATTAGGACATGAGCAGGGTAAGTGCAGTTTATTGTCTCACTGTTGGGGATGGAATGTTTTTTCAAATGATTTTGTGCTGCACTATTCACGTTATGTTCATGAAATGTGGTAACTGGAGATAAATGCAGAAGTTTGTAGTTAAACATATGATAGGAATCTAAAATTACATGAAATAATTCAACCTACTGCTGTAATCGAAACCTTGACACTATGCAAAAACATCAGTCTACAGACAGGAGAATTATCTCTACGTACCACATAGGACCTCCTACTTCATTACATCCAGCAGCCTAAGAACTGTTAGAGTAACTGTTTAAAGCAGTTCCTTTACTCTGTATTCCCATAGTGCAGCAAATTTAAGCACATATGCACACTGTTGCAGGCAGTGGCAAAATGTCACCTGTTTTTGCAATAAAACATTATGTCATTCACAGTCATTCAGTATTGGTATGTGAAGCCAATCTTTGTGCAAATGCTCAGGACAAAAAGTGAAGGCTTTGTGATGGGTTATTTCTTGCCATGTAAGGAGTTATTTCTTGCCATGTATGATTCCGTTTTCTCACCAGATTAAATGTGTGAAAAAGGATTGATAGAACGCTGGTGAAAAGGGGAGCAAGCAGAAGGTAGGACACATGGGAGGAATGCAAGAATTTGCAGGATGCTGGTGGTGGGAGAGCACCATAGCTATCCATTTCTTCTCAACATAAACATACAATTGTACACACAATTTCATGACTTTGGAGAGTCATCATACCAGTGATGGGTGACAACAGCAGCATAACGTTGTCTAGCTATTTGGACGAAATCAAGTTTGTCAAGATGACTCAGAGGAAGTAGAGAGCTATTTTATTGTTTTGTGGGACAGGTGCCCATTTGTTAGGTTAGGTAGCAGGTGCATGCATAAAATACAGACAAGGATTGTGATGCACACAAAAGGTTTGGGAGAACCCCAATTGCGGATAGGTAGAGTACATTGGAGATGCATCCACACCCAGCTTGAGAACAGTGAGACTCTGGTCCTTGCCCTCAAAACTGTCATCACTGTCTACTGTGTCGGTTGCCTGGGTCAGTGCCAAATGTGGCATTCATTTGGCAATATGATGCAGGACATTTTCAATCCTCATCATTTGGGCACCAAGGCTCCTCTCCATTACATCCTCCACCAGCCCTGTCAGCTCCTGATGGGTGACAGAATCACCACCTCCACTAGTACTGCTCACAGAAGGTACCACTGCACCAGTAGTTGGGGTAGACCTACCTGAAGCATATGGAGTAGGTAGGGCAGGAGCTGTGGCGACAACACGGACATAACCAAATATGAGAAATAAATATGTACACTTTTGCCACATTCAGATATGATGGGAATGCATTCATTTGTCATAAAATCAATCACAATGCCATATTATGACAGACAGAAACATTTATTTGACTCTGCCATACTAGAAATATGCGTTTGCATTTGCAAAAGTTGAACTGCTAATCCCATTCAGTATTGCAGTTAATATTTTATAAATACTATTTGACTATGTCATATTGGGGATATGCTTTTGCATTTGCGAAAGTTGAATTGTTAATGTCATGCAGTATTGTAGTTAATATTTTCTAAATACTAACCTGTGTTAAAATCTAATGTCTCACTCTGGGTATTGAACCCACACATGATTAAGATGGGGCACTCATTGCCTAATGCAAGCACCAATAGCTATCGGAGCAGGCATGTATGCTTGATATGACAGCTAAAGGATGCCTTCCAAAGATGTATAGAGTGATGGACTGAAAATACTTATGTGCCTTGCATTCAGACTTGGTGCATACTTATCCAGTGTCTCTGACACTTTAACACCAGAACCATGATTTGAACAAGCCAAACACACATTCTATGACATTCCTATTTTGAGCGTGGGCATTGTTGTATCCTTGCTTAGTGGATTGTGTGGTTTTCTCATGGGTGTCTTCAGCTAAGGTTCTAGTACATAACCTGCACCCCCCCCTTTCTGAAAAGTCACCCCTAGCAAGCCTTGTGAAAGGCTCACAGATGTATCCTATGCGTCAAGTCATGAAAACTATCTGGGTTACCTGCACATAGATAGTAAATGATCCCTTGGGAATTATAAACAATGAACAGGGAGATCAATCGAGCCATTATTTTACACACTCTATCAGCCCTTTTGCTGTGTAGCAAGGGTAAAATAAAAATAAATGAAACAGAAAAAAGTGTGTGTGTGAGAATGCATGTATGAAAGCAAGATGATACTGTGTGCGTGAGAGAGAGAGAGAGTGAGAGAGACTGAAGTGTGAGAGCAATCCCTGGCAGCAGCAGTATCAGTTAAGAGGTTTGGGTATCTCTCAACCATACATCTCAACCTCTTGACACAATAAATCATGGCAGAGGCATAGGTAATAGGGACAGATTTTAAATATTGCTCTTATAAACACAGAAAGTTGCTAGAATACAGTTTCCATTACCATGTGTTTTCTGGGGACATGAAGTCTGAAACTCCAATGTCTTTCATTATTTAATGACTTCAGTACCCAGTGATTTTGTTGAATATATCTGAATTCGGAAGGGATGTAACTCAGAAGAGAGCTTTTTGCAAGTTGTAAAAATATGGAATGATAACCAGGGACATCAGTGGCTCAAGGGTCACCATGTCTATGCAACTCCTCCAGGGAGAAGAAAATGATCTGAGGTCCCACTCAATTGGAAATATTCACATGCTAAAAACCTCATGACAAAGTCTTCACCCCACCCATCCCCACCGAGTCAATAACCAAACTCAACAGAAAAGAAGAGTGGCCTTCTCCTGCTGAAGCTTTACCCCATATTACTCTGAATAGATGAACATGGAGAAAGAGAAGGTTCTGCTTATAATATTTCCACAGTGAAAGGCTTGGAGTTGCTGTTTGTACCAAAGTAAATTATCATCAAACAAACCAGTAAACGATGCAATATTTTCAAAAATCCCAATTAACAAAATAAAAAAGTGAGTAAAAAGCTCACTCAGGATAACCACTTGGTAAAAAAACACAACATTTTTTTGTAAAGCTAGAACTTTGTGTGTAGTACCTAAAACCTCTTGTGCCCGAGGCATCATGGGAAATATGCAAATTACCCCTTAAGGATATCACATGCTTCAGCTATCACTCAATCCAAAGTAAGCTTGGAAAAGAGATCTGAACCGTGCTGACTACAAACTCTAATAGAATGTTGTTGCTGAAAAATTTTGTTAAAAACTACGTACAAAACTGTGTTGAAAAACAAGTTAAAAATGTATAATTTTGAGGGAGGTTAGACATTGCTTTTTGTCTAAATCTTCTTCAGGATGGCTATGGAATCCTAATGGCAAAACTACCAGGAGCAACTTGAAGAAAACACATAAAACAAAACAAAATAGAAACATACAAAAATACAGAAACAATTGAGCCAACGTGAAAGATCAGAAAACCAAAATAAAACTAGAAATTGTTTAAAACAAATATCTGGGTAAATATGAACAATCCAATAAAAAAACACTAGCGAATCAAAATTGTAAAAACATGTAAAAAAACAAGTATAAATAACCAGCGTAAAGTTCCAAGCTTGAAACACAAATGTCTGTGCCAGAAAACCACACATTTCATGAGAAACAGGCTAAAAATATGAGGCAGAAATCTGGACATTCTGAGAATTTCTGAGGAGTTGAGAAGTACGGTGGGCACCCAGTCTACAGGGGTCTCATCATAGCTCACTACAGTTCATCTGAGTTATTTCCCTGGACAACAAAACAAAGCAGAAAGAGTGCCCTGAATAACAACTGTTAAAATTCATACAACATGATTCTTTACAGAAGGTCTCAAAACTGTGGAAACAGGATCTGTACCTATGACTTAGGGACCAACACCCAGACAGGAGGCTTAATGTTGAGCGACTTCACAACAGTCAATAAATCACCCTGTTCCTGTCCTACTACTCCTTCTTCCACAACTCATATTGTCAGTGATGGACTCATAAGAGAGGAATCATGCTGTGTGTGCCTGGCTGTGCTCTAATACTCTGCAGTAAGTTTCCATTTGTTTGGTCTATGAAGCTTTAACATGTATCTTGCTTGGACTTGTGATTAATTACTTAAATTGCTACTCAAGGATAAAAGTGCATACCTAGAGACATAACACTGTAGTAACCTGATATTCAGGTACCATATTCACAGAAAAGGGGTCTGCTTGATTTCAAGGTTTGTAGTTTGGTAGGTCTGTTGTTCAAACTAACGCGACTGCGTTTAACAAGTAGGTACTTTATATGAAGAACGATAGCTCTCTCATATATCCTGTGAACCTGCCCTCGTAGATACGCGAATGCGTTTAATTACGTTAGAGTACCTCACAGGCAGGACTGTTATGTTTAGCGGTTCCCGCCTGTAAACGCGAGTGCGTTTTACTGTATTGCATGACTAAAGAGGTGAATCTGTGAAGGGAATCGATTGTTTTTCTATTTCTAGCTTGCGTAAGATCTACTGCTTGCAAATCTATGCATTTAAGGTATACGCGATAGTGTTAAATAAACAGGAACAGGCTTCTTGAATAGGACTGTTCTCTTACAGCTTGTTCTGCTAAGATTTAACCCGACTACTCCTGCTCTCTGAAAGGCGGATGCGTTTAGCTTATTTGGAGTCCCAAATAAGCGGGAATGTTCTGCCTAGCTGTTTAGCTTATTAACACGTATCAGTTTTTCCTACAATGGTGTACTAACCATGTGGGGCCATTGTTTAGTTATTTCAGCATGTAAGGGAACGCTGTACATGTAAATGTGAATGTGTTATTTCTCTTTGTGAGTGCTGGCTCCTTATACTGTGGTGTCCCTACCTGTGTATATTTATTATATATGGAACTGTGAATGCCTTTAAGCTGAGACTGCTCCTAGCCTAATCTTCACAAAAAATACTTTATAAATATACTATTCCTTGTACGCGAATGCGTTTAGTGATAGGACTTACTGTTTGTTGTGCACGATTATACTAGCAATACTAAGCATACTTCCTTGAGGGACTGAAGATTGCTTCTGTTATCTTGCAACTGTAATTACACATGAGTATGACTGTTTTATGCCGTTGCTGGTGATTTATATCAATAATAGCCTCTACATTTACAAATGTTTGCATATTTTCCATGTGTTTAAACCCCTATATGTTGTGATGTTTTGCTTACTATTTGGATAACCTGATTTTATTTTTTATCCCACCTTTTGACTTTGTAATTGCATTACTGAATGTTAAGCTTGTACTATAACACTATTTCTTTCTCCTCTTTCCCTCCTGTACCAGCTTTCACCTCAAACCGACCCTGTGTTTTTGCCTGGGTTGCATTCCCTCTATAATCTCCACTAAGGTGCTCTCTGCACATTAACCTAGGACTCGCTCAGGACACTGGCTCCTCCTACCAACGGCTACCTCAAGACTGTAAGAAAGTATGTCCACCTAGTCATTCAGCATTAAGTGTTAACCTACTGTACCTGCTAAGCTATTAGACTGCCACTACCTAAGCAGCCAGCAGCTACCCTTTCCCCTTATTCCTCCATTACCACCACACACACTCCTTGGATAGCTACCTAGATTATCCTTTCTCTCCCATTTATATAGCTCTTACCTGGAAGCTGCCCTATTTGCTATTTGCACTTCCACAGTTGCCCACTAGATGTCACCCTCTCCTCATCCCTATCTGGGATACTAGTTTGCTTTTCTTTAATACACTTTAATTCTTACCTTCTTAACCTACTCCCTTTCCTCCTTCTAATATCCTGTCTTATCCTCTCCTCCTAGGCTTTCTTCTCTTGCCTTGACTCCCCTTGCCTTCTCTGATACTTTTTCCCTTCTCCTCTGGTCTACTGTGAGTGCCCCGCTCCGCTCCCCACCCTTCCCCCATATCCCACCCACCCCCAGGGGTCCTACCTTTACCTCTCCTGTAGACACACCCCCTTCTTTCCCACCCTATCACAACCTTACATATTGTATACTACCCTCCACTCACAAACCCACTTACATAATTATAACTAACCCCACTCCTCTATCACTTACACACCTAACATTCTAAAGCACCTACTATATACCTTTCATTTCTATAGTACCTCCATCCACAACACACTAGAATATCACACTGACTCACAACTACCTCCTTACAACTTCCACTATGCCCCAGCCACAAATGAAACTACCTATCTCCTTCTTATTATCATTCTTTCTCATAACCACCTACTTCCTAACCTCCTATGAACACTCCTTAACTGCTTCTCTCTCACTTCCCTCTAAACATACCAGTATACCTGTAACATCCCCACCTCCTTCTATCTTACATACCTCCTCTCAATCCATATACCTACTTCCCAAGTACCATAGGGTACTACACTGCAAACTACTACAAACTAAAGGAAAGAAAATATTCGATACAATCATAAAACATAAACCTGAAAACTATCTTACATTCCTCCATCTACTACAAGATGGAGACATTCAACCCAACCCAGGCCCTCTAACTTCCAATAAAACACACAAAACTTACCTCAAACCCCTCTCTCCCTCATCCATTGCATCCTCTGACTTATTATCCTTGGCCCATCTCAACATACGTAGTATCTGCAACAAAATCAGTCAACTGCATGCCCTACTAGAAGTACACAACTTTGACATCCTATGCTTATCAGAAACCTGGCTAAAGCCCTCTATTAAAGACATTGAAATTACCCCACCTGGATATAGCATTCTGAGACTTGATCGTACCTCCAGAAAAGGAGGTGGAGTAGCTATTCTATATAAAACACAACTAAAGCTTACTCTTCTGGAACTTACCCTTAACCAAAACAATAATGCAGAAATAATTGGTTCCAAAATTCAAATTAATAACACTAAATCTATAAACATCATCTGTGCATACCTCCCCCCTGGAAATAATATCCCCACCTTAGAACAACTTCTTGAACACCTCTCAATAAACCTCCCTCAAGAAACACTATTTCTTGGGGACTTTAACATCGACTGGAATTCTTGTAGCAATGCTAACCCCACCTCCCACATAAATCTTTTTGGTTTCAAACAACTAATTGATAGTCCAACTAGAATAAATAATAAAAGCAAAAAAGAAACCACCTTAGATTGGATTCTTACAAACTCTCCCCTACAAAACTACCAAACTGGCATCCTTCCAGATGATCTTAGCGATCACTCTCTTACTTATGTCATTAGGGCCAAAACTAAGCTAAACTTACCTACCTCACATAAAACAGTATATTCAAAAAAACACTTTAATCCTGAAAGATTCCTAACAGAACTGTCACAATACAACTGGACCCCTCTCAAACATCTCTCACTCAACAATGCTGTTGAACACTTCAACTCAGCATTCCTGGCCATCCTGAATCAACATGCCCCAAAACGTACCATTAGAACAAAGACCAAAATAGCACCCTGGCTAACTTCTAATACCAAACAAAAAATTATACTTAGAAATAAATCGTGGAAAAAATGGCGGTCCTCCAGAAATCCAAACGATCACCAAATCTTCAAAGAACTCAGAAATAATACCAAAAAAGCTATACTTTCAGATAAAAAAATTATTACCTTGAACTACAACAATCAACCAAAAAAGAACCCAAAAAAGTTTTGGTCTACTATCAATAATCTACTTAGCCCAGGCAAAGTAGTTACACCAAACCCACAAAACTTAGATCCTGACAACCCCTCCTTAATAGCCAATAACTTCAACACCTTCTTTACTACTTCCATACAAAATCTAGCTAACCACTTAACCCCTGATTCTTCCCAACTGCTCTTAAATAACAGCAACAACTGCCTTCCGCCCCTGCAACTTCAACCCATACCTACCTCCTACATACAATCTCTTTTACAAAAACTTAAACCTACTACCCCCTCAGCTGATAACCTTCCTGCTGAATTTCTTCAAGTAGCAGCCAAAGTTATCGCCTACCCTGTTTCCATCCTCATAAACAGATCCATAAAAGAAAGTACTTTTCCAGCACTCTGGAAAATATCTCATATCATACCCCTACACAAAGGAGGCAAATCCACAGACCTTTCAAACTTTCGCCCTATAGCACTACTATCTCCACTAGCTAAAATCATGGAAAAATGCATACACAAACAACTACTTAACCATCTCCTTCAAAACAACCTACTAGCAAATACTCAACATGGATTTAGACCCTCACATAGTACTACCACTGCTCTACTTTCCTTTACCAACACCATCAACTGCAATCGTAACAACAACAAACTAACCTCTTCTCTTTTCCTAGACCTGTCAAAGGCCTTCGACATGGTCAACCACACACTTCTACTACATATATTAAAATCCCTAGCTCTGGATACCTCCTCCTTAACTTGGTTCTCTTCTTATCTTGAAAACCGACAACAAGCAGTACTCTGGAAAAATTGTCTATCTTCCTTACTACCTATCTCTTTAGGAGTCCCACAAGGATCCATACTAGGCCCACTCTTATTCTCTATCTTTATTAATGACCTCCAAGCATCTATCCAAAACACCACATGTATACAATATGCAGATGATTCCACCATTATTTGCACAGCTTCCACTCAATCTGAACTCCACTCACTCACACAAGCTACCTTTTCTATCGTCGAACACTGGTTCTCAAAAAGATGTCTTCTCCTCAATCCCAAGAAAACAAAACTATTACTTTTCTCACCTACACACAAATCTACACAACTTAACTTCTCTATTACTGCAAGTGATAACTCCCTCATCTCCCCAGACTTAACAACTAAACTACTTGGTGTTACTATTGACAATAATCTTAGCTATGATTACCATATCAACAACACTATAAAAGCAGTTAATAAAAAAATTGGCTCACTATACAGAATCAAACCCTACCTTACACCAGAAGCACGGACCACCTTAGCACAAACACATCTTATCTCGACCCTATTGTATGCCTCCTCTATTTACACTAACCTCTCCAAAAGCAACCTGAAGAAACTTACTACATCCTACCACAATATAGCTCGCTTTGCCACAGCATCCCAGTATAGAACACACCACTGTCTAAACTTAAAACATTTACACTGGTTGGAACTTCCCAACAAGATTATATATCAACAACTCTTAATAACACATAACATATTATATCAACCATCTAAAACACCTGCTCTCACTAATCTTCTGAGCCCTTGTAATAACCTGAAACAACTACGTTCTGCTGGAAAGCTTCAAGTCAACACAACTCGAATCACCAATTCTGCAGGTAACTGCCTTTTTCCCAACGCAGTAGGCAAAATATGGAATAACCTCCCCTCACACATTACCTCTATAGCCTCCTTTGACCTTTTTAAAAAACAACTTCTTGCACATCTTAAAAACTTCTGGCTCTGCTCTTGTACCAATCCTGACTGAGAAACCTAATACCTTCTACTATCATTCTTCCTCACTTCTCAACTGCAATCCTTCTCTGTGTTCTCAAACATCCTAATGACTCTACAGTTTCTACTGTTCTCAAAAAAAAAAAAAAAAATATATATATATATATATATATATATTGTATATACACTAATATGTATGAAATTACCTGAATGGAGTGTAGTTTTGATATAATTAATGTTCTTTCGCAATACGTAGATAGCATTATATGTGTTCTATTTTTTTCTTGATCTAGACTAATAAATATCCACGGTAACTCAATGTCTGTCAAAGGATCTCATAGTAAATCTTCAATTTGTATAACCTTTGTTTTAAATCTGTGGAGCTTTTCTCCCCGGGCCTCCACTGAAAATGGAAATTATCCAGCTGGACTAGCCCGGTCAACAAATGTAAAATAAAAATAAATAAATAAATAAATACATGGAGTGGGGGACTGAATCATCACCATTAAACAAATAAATACAGGCCTCACTTATTGTAGAAAGCACACAAGCTTCATGGGCCACTGGTGTCCCTCTGTGAACTAACCCCATTATCTGCTTAGTTCTTTCAACTTTTTAAACTTTGACTTTCCTCTCATGAAACTCTTAATTTTTCCTTTAACACTTACATTTAAAAGTGACTTTAGTAGCTGTAGAGGAAGAAAAAAGTTAAAGAAACAGCAAGTTGAGGAGGAAAAAGAGCAGCTCAGGGATACCATTGATTCTGTGTTATGCTGAGTTGTATTTATTATGCACTTTATTATGCTTTGTTATGCATATGCGCGATGGCCAGTCCATGAAAAATCGTCTTACATGAAACCAGTTCATGGTGCAAAAAAGGTTTGGGACCACTGTTATAGGGCACATCCTGATATGTCAAGACACTGGAACCTTGATTTGACAAAGTCAAATACACATTGTATGGTATTCCTAGTTGGATCATGTGATCATGGGCATCATCGTATCCTTGCTTAGTGGGGTTATGTGGAATTTTCATGGGTGTCATGAGCCAAGATTCCAGTGCATAACCTGCTTTCCTCACTAGAAGCCTTTGTGGAAAGTCACCCCTAGTAAATCTTGTGTACAGCTCACAGGTGTGCCATATGTGTGAGCCATAAAACTATTTGGGTTACTTGAACAGACATTGTAGATGATCTGTTGCGCATTACAAGCAACCTGACAGTTTACAGAGGGGTGTCTCCTTACCTATTCATCACATGGCGCTTTTATTTCTATATGTGCACAATCTATGGCCTTCAAAACTTCAGGGAAGTGTGTTATTACATAAAACTCCTAGATTAGGAAAGTGTGTTATTACATAAAACTCCTAGATTAGGAAAGTGTGTTATTACATAAAACTCCTAGATTAGGGCAGTGTGTTATTACATAAAACTTTTAGATTGTTCTTGCTCTTTCCTCTGGGGTCTGTGAAACAGATATGCTCCCTTGCATGTCGTGTCATTGCATTTAGAAAATTATGTAATATTCTAGAAGCTGATGTCTCTGATATGCATCATCTGCAAGCCATCCTGACACTAGTTCTGTTACCTGCACCACTTCATCAGACTCCTTACTTCCTTCTCCAATGAGACTCAGTTTGTAGCATCCACCACACAGTAATCGTTGTTTACATTCTGAAAATCCATATTGAACACATTTTTCTCCAAATTCTCATTTTTTATCTTTCAACCCACCGTAGCTTTTCTCTGCTCCTCCTGTGTTAAGTAGAGAACATCCTAATGATCTGTATAAAGACGGGTTTAAGTTAAAGTACCACATGCTGAATTACTTACTAGTCACCAATGTATCACTGATAAAATAGTCTTAGGTAATAGATGAACTCCACTCCAGAAAATGATGCACCATCTCAATGTAAGGATTTCATTGTTCAAGGAATACATTTGGAGAATGTAAAAGATGATGGGTTTTCTTTGGAATGTAAATTGGGTAAGGTTTCTGCAATGACTGAAAGTACAATCAGTATGAGTGGACATGCTTAAGATGTGTTTTTTTATCATGATCTTATGTTATTACCTATTGGTCTACCAGCAAAAATAGATCACTTTTGCAGGATTACTCGAACTTCTGATTTGGACATAGGGATATACTTAGGAAAATGTCTGAATGTACTTTCTCAAAAACTCATGCATACATACAGTTATATTTACTGTCAAATTTGTACACATTGTGTCATTTCAAGAAATCATTTAGCAAATATACAATTAAACTTCATGGAATGCAGTAAAATTAGAGTATAGTAATGGACTTTGGAAGTTGTGTGCTTTAATACAGGGTAAATAATGTTAGTTCAGGGGTAATCAGACAATGGGGTATATTTTTATTCTTTTTCGGTAGGAAGTTTATTTTATTTATTTGTTTAAAGAGATGTAGAAAAACAGTAAATCTTATATGCAATGATCAAAGAAACACAAAATTGTAAAGTCATTTAGGATAAAAAAACACCCTAAACACTACATTTTACTCTGCATATATTAGGCCTAATCTAATGTGCACTATTCCAAGGGCTGGATTCAATAAAGCATAAGTGGTGCGCTAGGACCATGATGTGCACATGACAGTCCACCATTTTGCATTCAGTAAGCATCTCTGCACACTGCAAACCCAGTAAACATCAATCATGGCATGCTAATTACAGCATATGCAGCTAAATTGTATGCTAATCAACCAATCCAAGATGTTGGAGCTATTCAAAAAGCTATAAAGCAATTGTGTAGCCTTAGTGCAGGTTTTGCCTATGAATTCCAAAACCTACTGGGATACAGCCATGGAAATGAGTCTACACGGAAAGAATGTTAGGGGCCTGCTGTTGCTCTTATTCACATGTATGTGCAACAGGCCCAAGTCTATGCTGCAGATGCTGCTAATAGACCACTGCCAAGAAGGAAAAGGGTGTTTATGTCCCATTTAACTTGTCATGGTCAGCATGAGGTGGAAATTGTAGAACACTGCAGGATGGACAGAAACACAATACAGGAACTCTGCAACCTCTGTCATCCTCAACTGAGAGCAAGGGCAAACCGAGGGGAACCAGTACTTGTAGACACTAAGGTATGTGTAGCACTTAGAATATTACCTACAGCAAGATATGCTGAGAGTGTCACAGGCATCAGCATCCAAGATCCTACATCAATTCCTGAATGCTGTGTTATAATATGCCAATGACTGCACATATTTTCACTGTAGACCTGAAGACAGAGCAACATCTAAGCAGGAGTTCTACTCTGTAGGGTATTACCCTGAAGTGCTGGGTGCCATAGATTGCATGCACATTGAAATCAGTGCAGCATTGGGGAACAGTGAAGGGTGTACATAAACAGAAAGGGCTTCCTTTTCATTAACTGCCAGCTCATGTGCAACACTAAGGGAATCATCCTGAATGTGTGTGCTGGCAACCCAGGCAGTTACCATAATTCACATATCTGGCACAACTCTATCAGGAGTTTTCTACGGCAGATATCCCACAGGGTCATTTACTGGGAGATGCAGGTTATGCACTTGAACTGTGGCTGATGACACCCTGTGCACACACATCAACTGATGAACACTATGACGAGGCAGAACAAGAAATATCACAGAGCATGTGTTTGGCTGCTGAAGTTATGGTTCCATTGCCTAGATACATCTGGGAGAACCCTGCAGTACAATTCCTGTGCTTGTGCTGAAATGTTAACCATCTGTGCCATCCTTCACAATATTATCCTGAGAAAACAGCTTCAGCAGGAACACCACTGCATGGTCACCATAGCCACAGACAGTTGAGAAGTCAGAGAGGAAACCACCAGCCACTGTGGGTGTAGGCAGACATAGGCATGCATAATATGCCTTCACCCTGGCCATGAGGCAATGGATAGCACACACTCACCACCTAAGGGGGTAAAACCTTCACCCTATGCACATACATACAGTAACATTGATGTCAGGCAATACTGACAATCTTTATTTACCCATGTAACGGCAGTGTACTGCTAGCATCACACAGACTCATTGCCAGATTAAAACTTTTGTAATTGCTGGCCTTCCAAGATAAGTTTTGAACCTGGAACAGGAAAATAAATGGCTAAAAACACAAATGAATGGCATATCCTTGCATACTGTTACTTGCTAATGTAACTAAGTAGACGGTGGGTGATTTTTTACAGCAATGACATCAGTATGTGACATAATTGACTTATGTCAGTAGATGTGCTCTCTGTCAAGTAATAGGTCTCATACATCAAAGATTCAAACACTACAAAAACCTGTAAGAAAGAAGTACAATTTTCAGAAGAGCATCACAAAAATCATATATACTAAGCAATCCGGTATGCACCCTTGGCATCAGACAAAAGACTTATGTATCCCTGAATCCAAAAGATACAAAATCAAGGATATGGCACAGTCATTTGCACAGGGTGTTGTTGGGGGGAGCAGGAGGCCAAGGCTGACAGAAAAGTTTGTGAGTGCATGTGAGTAAGAAAGATAGGCAGAACTTTTTATAAAGTATCAAATGGCCACACAGACAGAATGAGATGTAAGCCTCATGACTGACCCAAGTAAATGTTTTGTGTCTGTGTCTGTGTCTGTGTGGGCACTCAAGGTGAAATGTGTGTGTGAGTGTCTGCAGGAACAGATCAAAACTATGCTAGCCTCCATGTCCTGGTATGTCAGAGAGGTATGAGCCATGCATATTAGAGGTGAAAGTTAATTTTCATCATCCCTGTCCAGAACTACTGACTCTGCCAGGAGTTGCACTGGCATGTCCGTGCCCATAGTCATATGCTCTGCTGCTACCTGAACAGGACTGATGTCTGCTGGATGAGCTCTCATCACCACTACGCCCAGGACCATGACTCCATGACCTACCACATCTGGGTGTGGACACCTCAATCACTGATGGAGCAGTGGAAAGAGTGCCATTACAGGACTGTGATTGGGAATGGCCATGTTGGCTAACATCAGATAATGATGTTGACCTACATTCAGATGGATGCGGTCTTTCTCCCAGCAGATATTCCATCACAAATGTTGCCCATTCCATGGTGTCATTCATCAGATCCATCGAATCAGCCACATGATGGAGCCAGTCATGTATGTCAGCCTGTGCCATATCTACAACCCTAAACACATCCTGGAAGGCTGTATTGGAACATGCTTGTACCTCTATGACAGCCCTAAACATACGTCAAGTGGCACATAAAGACACACAAGGATCAGGTGGATGGTGGACAGGAGGCCTCCTCTGAGTACCTGCAACAACTCTCCTGCATGACACCTCACCCACACTTTGGTTACAGTCAGTCAAGTGGCACTGAAGCCACAGTAACTACTCTGTCCTGATCAAGTGTGTCACCCTCCACCTGTCCAATATCTGATGACTCAATGGAGTAGGTATGCAGAAGGCTACTGGTTGTGTTTGATTGAAATACAGTGCATGGCTGAATGGCAGCTTTAGTGTCAGATTAAACCTCTTCACCCCCCCCCCCAACTGTGCCTCTGTTTGGCCACCGTAATCATCAGAGTCTGCCAAAACTCGGACATCAGGTGGTAAGAGCCCTATTCCACTATCTGGATCACCTGTGATAATAAGCAACAAACACAGGAAATAAATTAATACCTATGCTACCAATTTAATATATGATAACAAACTTACACTGGTGCCACTATCACAGATGCTGCAGCAATACATACACACTAATGATACCCACCTCACACATACAGATAAATGCATATTTATGACAAATGGTCATCAATAATCAAATAAAACAGTTTGGTTTACCATGTGCAGATAACTCCAGACTTGATAGGGAAGATGGTCCTGGGGGAGGTTAAGCAAAAGGTATGGACACGGTCATCACAATTCCAGTAACGCAGTGGAACAGAATGCTTGCCTATATGTCTATTAACAATACTTTTAACTGAAACTTGGCTGACATGTCCACCTAAAGCCCATGTGTAATGAACAAAAATGTGTTGTTAGATCAATTTATCATTAACCAAAAAAATAATTAAAACATGAATTATTATTTTCAATATTTTACTATAAAAGAAAATGCTATAAGTTGTCATATGTAAGCTTACCTGGAAGTGCCTCCTGGCACATATTTGTCCTCCCAGAAACATTAGCCAACATCAATCACATGTTGTTGTGCATCTTCCACTAAGCTCTCTGGATCTCTGACAGTGGACAGGGACTCTTCATTTGGTGTCAATGGTTGCTGTCTATCAGCTGCCCTCATGGTAGCCAGCTGTTCACAGGCAACTGCAGCTGGTGTCCTCCAGGCTGATGAAATCATATCAGCGGCCCTATGATGCACCTGTTTGAAAGCCCCTGCTTTGCCCCTGTATGGCATTTATGTCACTGGCTTTCTGGTTCCAAATCTGCATTCTGTCAGACATATCACCACATCCTCTCTGAAGAAGAAAGGCACAGTGGTGCCTAAATGCTTGCACAATGATGTCATTTTCCGAATCACTAAAAGGGGGTTTACATGGATTTTTATGCTTGGGTGCCATACTTCCAGGTGAAGGAAACGATGCATAAATACCACATAATTAAATTCCTGCTTATATACACATATATATATTTTCAATATTAACCACTGGAGACACAAAGTTCGGGTATTAAAATTTAAGGGTATGTTATTGTACCATATCACACTCATACAAAAACAAATGTTTGACCCAAAACAAGGAATAACAATAGAGTGATGTATTGTTTACCACAGAAAGAAATGGATGACAACACAATTTCAAGAGCAAACCTCTTGAAACACAACTTTTGTTGTGGCAACACAGACATGGTATTTGGCTCCCCCACCCCACAAAAAAACAGGCAGATGACAGTTTGCACCAAGCAAGGACTAACACATTAGTCAGTTGTTATAAATGCTTTCAAAAAAATCTCACAAAATGTGTACACTTTTATAATAGAAAAGTCAATTTTATACAATTGCCAGTTACCACTCCCTGTGCCCACCACTCCCCTAGAGGTGTCTATGGGCCATCTTCGAAGCCTAACACCCCTGTGTCATTGACAATATAGGACATTACATTTCACTGAAATAATATAGAAGAATGTAGGATAACCAGTTGTGGCAACACTGAACTTATAAGAAGTGCATACAGATAAACGTTTCAATTTCTAATGCATATATAAAAATATTCTCCTTGTAACGTGCGAACAAATAAAACCACAAGCAAGTGTTTCACCAAACAAACCCCTAAAGCAAAGCACATCTGGGGTTTCAAGGTGGTGGCATTGCAGTGAGCACCTTAACAACTACAAAAACAGCAAATAAAACCACCATAGTCATGAAAAATAAGGTTTGAATACTTTGTCTGTGGCAAATAACACATCCATGGCCAAAACAATGCCTCCGGTGAAGAAGAGTTAAATCAAATATCCTGAGAAAAATTAAATAAACTTTCTTCAAATAAAACTGCCCCAGTATGAATATGAGATAACCGCCTGATACAGTTAAATAGAAAGAAAAGGAAAAATAAAGGAAGCCAAGTGGGCCAAAATGATGAGTAAAACTGAGATAATGCAATCACAAACGGTTAAAATTAAATACAAGCAGTTACGCCTGAAAAAGAAACTATAATGAAAAGGCAAAGTACCACAAAACAACAGGAGAATCTGAAACCCAATACAAAATCTAAAGCAGAGCATATATCCAACCTAAATGACCTAAAATCTGTATTACTACTTCTCCAAATAGCCATTCAAAACTTTTCGGAAACACATGAAGTCAAATAGCTTCCTGACTAGAAAAAATGGAAGCTAAATTGCCCAAAAATGAAATAAAAACAGACCAAATTCAAAAAGAAAATGAAACAATTGTCAAGAAGATCCATGAGATGCAACAGAATTACATTGATTTGGAGGCAAGGCATAGGAGGAGCAATATACTATTTCGAGGTATCCCAGAAAAATATGAACAGTTACAACTAATAGGAAACAGTAAAATAAGTAGTGGGCGACCTTTTAGAGAATGATTCAGAAGCTGGTGAGATGATAGTCGAAAGAGCACACCAAGCTCTTCAAAAAACCCAAAACACAGAAATCCCAAGACAAATTTATGCTAAATTATAAAATTCTAATGGCAGGAAAGAAAAAAATTCTGTTTCACGGAATGGAATCAAAATATTGTTTACACTGGACTTGCCCTTCCAAATAAAACAGCAAAGAACTATCTTCATTCCATGCTTATTTAATAGCAAAAAAAAAAAAGTTCCAGATGAGGTATCTGAATACATTCATCTTCCAACATACGGATGTTAACCATGTGACCTAATCAGCCAAAGAAGCTAAAGCATTGCTTATGAAAATCTTCAGTGAACTGCCAGATGTTCTAACCTGAAAAAACTTTAATGGGAAGAATTAGTAAGAAATGTTGCAAAGGAACAGATTTAAAATAAATAAATAAGAAAAACAGTACAGATGGGATATTATTTTATTTATTTTTATTTTACATTTGTTAACCGGGAAAGTCCAACTGGATACAGGTCCATTTTCAGCGGAGGCCCAAGGAGAAAAGCTCCAAATGTACAAAAACAAGTGTAAATACAGTGAAATTATTACAGTGACTTATCACAAAACTGAGATTTGTTTAATGATATGCACACAGAGGTACATGATTTTCTCACATACACACAGCAAAGGTTGGAAGCAAGTAGCTGAGAAAGAAATAGTTAAAGATTTCATCTGAAAAAGGAAAACACATATTATGGTGATTATCATACATGGTGTAGAGTTAACTTTAAATCTTTCCAGTAGGTGGGTGATACACAGAATTTTAAACAGTTAGAGAGTCAAAGTTTTATTTTTGTAATGAGGTTCTCATTTATGAATTATGTTTGAGTGGGGGTTAGTCAGGGTTTGTACAGGGACAAAGCCACTGCATTTTTAGGGATTTCCTAAGGGAGTTTTTGAATTGGGATAAGGAGGGGTCACTGGTGAGTTCAGCAGGAAGTACATTCCAGTTTTTACCGGCAGAGTTGGAGAATAGTGATTCACCAGCTGAATTGTTGGTTTTAACAGTTTGCACTAGCAATTTTTTGGAAGAACGAAGGTATTTTGGGTTACTGTAGGGGGTAATAATATTTTTCAGTATGGATGTACTGTCTAGTTGGTAGAGGATTTTGTGAACAACTATTAGTTGGTTATATTGCAGTTGATAGGGTAGTTCAAGCCAGTCTAACGATTGAAGGTTAAGGCAGTGATGGGTTCTATAAGCTGATCCTGTGACAAATCTGGCAATGTTATTGTAGCACCTAGTAAATTTATTGAGGTTTGATTTGCTTAGGTTTACGAAGATTGGTGAGGCATAAAGAAGGGTCGATAGCAGATGTGTACGGGCAATAACAGTTCTAGCAGATAGGGTTAGGAATGGTTTAATCCTGTATAAAGAGCCTAATTTTTTATTAACTGTTTTAATAGTTTTGTCTATGTGAGCATCAAACTTGAGGTTGTTGTCTATGATCACTCCCAGTAGTTTAGTACTAGATTCTGGGGAAATTATAGTACCACTGTTAGATATTATGGTGAGAGGTGGTGAGGGGACCTTGCGAGCAAGGGCACCCACAGGCAGGTGCAAGGGGGTGCACTTACACCCCCCTAGATTCGGCTGGCCTGGAGATTTCATTTTCTTTTAATTTAAAAAAAAAAATGTTTTTTTTTTCCTTTGCATGAAGTCGCACAGATGGAACAGGTGTTTGCGACCTGATTTCATCTTCTCCATCTATGCGACTGATGGCTTACGTCTTTAGCTTCCATGCCTGCCCCGTGCACGGAATTTGAAATTCAGAAGACGTTGGGACTGCAGACGAGCATACAAGTGAGAGGTAAGTGTGTGCGTGTTTGTTTTTAAGTGTTTAAGAGGTGTGTGCAAGTAAGAAATAGGTAGTTAGGGGTGTGTGGATGTAAGAATTAGATAGGGGTTTGTATGCATTAGGAGTTCGGAAGTGTTCTTCCAAATAAACGCACTTGGGTTTGTGATTTCTATGTAATAAGTGATGGAGGAAGAAGATGTTTCCCTCATTTCAAAAGAAATGGGAAGTGATAATTCTGCCTAAGTAAAATTTGCAAAGTCACAAAATAAAATGGCACTGTCAATGTAGGAATTTGCTAAAGATTTCAAAGTGTTGCATATAACATTATTTGCACTTTATATCTCTTAAGGAGATCTTAAGGATTATCATGACACTGGAAGTTACTTTTGGTCTTCCCTCATTTGGGAATTTTATGGGTCCAGTTTATTGGATCAGGGTATGTATCAATGGGAAATATGCCAGTCACTGCAGCTGAGGTATTACTTATGATAGTTTAGTAGAAAACTTTATTTTAGTTGACAGCTGTCATAGTCTTCCATTTATTGGTGAATGTTAGCATTGTATTTGAAATGTTTGCTGTTATTGTATTGAACAGAAGTGATTGAATGTTTGGTGTATGGCAGTGCAACACAACGCTTAAAGGAAATAACACATTTGCTATCTGTATAGTAGCGAATCTGTTTATATTTTTTATTCAGGGTTGAACATTTCAGACGCATCCAGTTTTCTCTAGAATCAATAATTTTCCATGATTGTGCAATGTTCTTACTTCATTGTATTTTAAATGAGAAGTTGGTTTGCATTTACTGAGCACCTGCGGCTGTTTTGGGTGAATCAGTAGTGTTGTGTTTAAGAGATTCGTTCAGCATAAGGCAGTATGCAAGCTGATGTGTGAGCGGCAAACTTAACGAACAACAATGTTATGCAGTCTATCAACCACCCACTTCTGTAGGATCTAAAGTTTCAGTCTGTATTTACAGAGCCATTGAATTGCTACTTTTATGAATTGCTGTTCAGTTCACGACAAAGAGCATGTCTGCATGAGACAGTGTGGCATTGTGAATCTATCGTTTATTGTGGACTGCCTTTACACTTATTTTCCGGTTCTTATCAAGTTGTATCATGGTCGCTACTCAACTCCTTTGCTCTTTACAACTTTTGCCCTTCCACACTAGACTGGCTACCTCACAAACAGAATATTTACAATGAGATATGTGTTCACACACACCAACGGAAAATCAGCACAGGGTTCCACAAAGATCCATGTTAGCACTTATGCTTTTCACCTTATTCATCAGCCACCTCCCAGCAAGCATTAACACAGCCAACACCATTTTATATGCAGATGACATAGTTCCCAGCCACTCATTAACCTTATACAAAACCATAGTAGAATAGTTACAACTCACCTTGGTAAGTTAAAAACAAAGCTAGATCTTAAAATGTTAGCCATGAGTCTGTCCCCTGAAAGCAAAATAAAATGAATGCTCTTGACACTCCTTAAAAACCCAACCACCTCTGTCTATATCACTCTCATATGACATAAATCCCGTTGAATGTGTTATCTGTTTTTAAATACTTAGGTGTAACTCGTCTCCAGCCTAAACATGCATTTTCACATTAACTACTTAAAGGCAAAAATAAACCCTATGTTCTTTGGCTGTCGCAAGATCTCATAATGCCTCATCCCAGAAGGAAGGAAGGAATGCAGTACATCAAAATATTCTCCAAACCCAGTTAGTATCTGTCCTACCATTACTAGTTTGTGCCTTCACTTAAAATCTGAAAGACCTGCAAACTCACTCTAACAAAATATGCAGATTCATTCTTATATTCCGATAATATGAACATTACTGTTTTCACACTCATAAGACCAAAAATAGCTTTCCATAAAAGAGAGAGCAGACCTTTAACCGTCCATTATTCACAAAGCTCTTCATACTGAAGCTGTCTGAGCCATAAACTAACCATAAAAAGATACTTCATATCATCTTCAGTCACAAAGCAACTATGCCCAGGTTTCCTTACACCCCCCAAAGACACCTTCATCCTCTGAACACACCTCAATCCTAGCACCTAAGCTTTGGGTCCCACTAACCCTCCCTCAACTTCTGTAATTTGAACACATGCAGCTCATTCAGGGAAGAACTCCTCACTGTAATCCAGGGGCACCTGCACATGTTTCAGTAACCCACCAGTAGCATTAAATAACCTGAGTTTGCTCTTTGGCAGTAATGTACACATTCCCTAATCACAGTTCATTGCTGAAAACCATACTTGCCTCCCACTCCCACCCCTTTTGCACTTACCAAACCCCCACGGTAATACACCATCCTCACCTAATCTCTACCCAGCATTAACATCCCTGTCAGTAATCTCTCTCTCACTCTCTCGCTTTCTCTCTCTCTCATTGTACATCTCTACAGATGATCTGGTCAACTTTCCTGATTTATTGAGGCTTGTCTTTGTATGTATTATGTTTGCTTTTTCTCTTATAAGACATTGCAGCTTGTACTGTTGTGCCAGAAGCTCTACTTTGACTTCTGTGCTTATGTAAAATGTGATGTGCAACTCCCCAGCTTTGGCTGAAATGGATCCTCTCTGGATCAACCTATATATAATTTCTCATTCTTGGGACATCTTTGTCAAGTTTCATTCCATCTTCCACATAAGCTGTCAACCAACAGATTCCATTTTTAATGAAGACATTGCATAGAGGTGTCCACCAGAAAAATACAGGCTTGTGTAGTACTGGCTGTTGATGTTGTGACATCCCCGCTCTGGACCAGTAATCAAAGAGCCTGAATCCTCACCACTGACACCGGTGAGGGCCATTCACTTGGAACAAAAATAGATATGCACTGTATGTAAGTAGGTAGGTAAAGGTAGGTTTGTGTGTGTGTGTGTGTGTGTGTGTGTGTAAGTGTGTGTGTGTGTGTGTGTGTGTATGTGTGTGTGTGTGTGTGTGTGTGTGTGTGTGTGTGTGTGTGTGTGTGTGTGTGTAAGCATTCCTCTCAACTGTCCTTGATTGTAACTCAGATTTTAGCTCTGTCCCTCTGAATCCCTCTTAACACTAGTGCCTTTTGGCGGAAAGGTGCTGCATTATACTTAATAAATAATGACAATGATTAAGAGGTACTGATTTTTGTTCCTGTAGGACATGTATATTAATTCACATACTCTTATTCTGTTAATGTTTCAAGTTAATATATGTAATATTTTAAGTGTCCCTGATTTGTTCTACATTTGTCCCCGATTCTGTTGAAATTTGTCTGAAGAGTGGTTGAGAGGTATGTGTGTAAGTAGTGGGTGTGTGTGTGTGTGTGTGTGTGTGTGTGTGTGTATGCATGTATAAGAGGGAGGTAGCACACACTCCTCAGCTGCCCAGGTTTTTACAGAATGTCCAGATTTTTGTCCCATATTCCTCCTAAAAAGGTTTGAAGTTGCTAAATAATGAGAGACATTTGCGTTTTAGACATCATATCCTTTAGAAAAATGCATACTAACACAAATCCTGTTAGTCTAGCAATTTTCTAAGTTCATGAGAGAAATATTTGTAATCTGTCCCTATTTATGTTATGTTTATGGCTGGGGTCCACCAAACTGGACGCTTGCCTTTGGTACAAAGAGTCTTTGTTTTGTTTGGGATTGCCTGATCCATGCAGTCCTGTAGGTGCTGGTAGTAGGCATTTTTAAGTGATTCAGCGGCTTGAGTATGGTTTCCGCAGGCTCTGGGGCCTTAAAAGAGACCACACTAGCCTTTAGAAGTGTGAAGTCGGCTTTTGAGAAGTTCTTCACTGTGGTCTTTTTTATCTCAGGTGGGGGCGGGATGTGGACTTCCAGTGAGATTAGTTTATGGTCTGATCTCACCAGTGAAGGGTATACCTCCGGTGAACATTGTGACCCCATGTTCGTGATGATGAGATCTAGTATGTTATCTCCTCTTGTGGGGATGGTGACTAGTTGTTCCATGGCATTTGAGTTTATGAACTCTAGGAACCTTTGGGCTAGAGTGTTGGGGCTTGAGTAGTGATCCCAGTCTATATTCGGGTAGTTGAAATCACCTAGTATGATGGTGTTTGGAGATACATTTATCCCCTCCAGTGTTTTCAGGAAAGCTATGTGAGGATCCTGAGATTGAGAGGGTGGCCTGTAACATGCTACAAATTGCACAGCAGTCTTGCCTATGGTTAATTGCACCTGGATGGTCTCCGATGCATCGTGCGTTGCCACCAACCTTGAGGTGTGGGTGTTCTTGATGAATATAGACACCCCCCCTCCTTTCTTGGTGTTGTCCGGATTTTGGGGCCGGAATGCATGATATGAGGTAAAGCCTGATAGTGCCGGGGTGCTCTCGGGAGCCTTGAACCAGGTTTCAGTCACAGCACAGACATCGATGTTCTCCATACTGAGAAGGGCTTCGAGTGCATGCATCTTGAGGTTGAGACTTATGGCATTGAGCAGCATTACCCTTAGTTTTTTTAGATCAATTCTTCCATCCCTACTTCGTGTATTAAGAAACTGTTGTTAAAACTTAAACCTTATTCCAATTTAGCTGACAATATGCCTGCCAAATTCCTTAAAATAGCTGCAGATGCAATAGCATATCCCATCAGCATCTTAATTAATAGATCTATCCAAGAATCTTATGTCCCTTCTGTTTGAAAAAGACATTATCCTTCCACTCCACAAAGGTGGTCCGTCTTCTGATATTTCTAACTTTCGACCTATAGCTCTTCTATCTCCAATATCTAAAATTCTTGAGAAACGTGTCCAAAAACAATCAACTATTTGCTCTGCAATAACATCCTCTCCTCCACCTAGCATGGATTCCAACCCGGCCACAGCACATCTACAGCACTAAAATCCTTCATGGACACCATTAATAAAATACGTGACACTGGCTCAATAGCATCTGCCCTATTTCTAGACCTTTCAAAAGCTTTTGACACCATTTCTCATTCCATACTCCTCTCTCAACTTTCTTCCATAGGCCTTTCTTCACACACCCTAAATTGGTTCAGAAGCAATCTCTCAGACAGGCAACATGCTGTCAAATGGCAACATTCAATTTCCTTCTATCTCCAAAACCCTACTGGTGTCCCACAAGGATCCATCTTAGGTCCCCTTCTTTTTAACGTATTCATAAATAACCTTTACCTACCATTACCCCATACCTCCCTGGTCCAGTAAGCAGATGACTCAACAATAGTCTGCTCTGCACCTAACCTCACTACTTCACAATAATTGACCCAAACTGCCTTCACAACCATTGAGACTTGGCTTCACAAAAACACTCTCCCTCAATGCGAAAAAAACTAAGCTAATGTAGTTTACTCCAAAAAAACACCATCATTAACAGACTCCTTCTCCTTCTCCTCCTCCTCCTTCTCCTCCTCCTTCCTGTTCCCTTTAGGGATCACCACAGAAAATCATCTGTTTCCATTTCTTCCTGTCCCCTGCATCTTGCTCTGTCATACCAACCACCTGCATGTCCTCTCTCACCACATCCATAAGCCTTATCTTAGGCCTTCCTCTTTTCCTCTTACCTGGCAGCTCCATCCTTAGCATCCTTTTCCCAATATACCCATCATCCACTACTCTAAAACCTTGTCATCACAATGAACAAAACATGCTGGAGGGATAGGTTCCTGACCCAGAGACTCCCTATACTCTGGAATAGGCTACCCATACATGTCAAGCAGAGCGCCTCATTGGCCCTCTTCATAAGGAGCCTTGATGATTGGATGGGAGATAGGAAATTCACCCCGGGGATCATGTCAGTCACCCTGCTAGACAGGGGCCCAGAGAAGTAAATATTGTGGGAAGAAATATTCAGGGAATTTAGGAATTGTTATGTCTAGGCTTGCATAGGCCCTCGGGCCGATAGCCTAGTACCAACCTATGAACCTATGATCCTATCCCTCCTCAGCACATGTCCAAACCAACATAATCTCGCTTCTCTTGCTTTGTCTCCAAACTGTCCAACTTGAGCTGACCCTCTAATATACTTATTCCTAACCCTGTCCACCCTCATCACACCTAGCACAAATCTTAACATCTTTAACTCTGCCACATCCAGCTTTGACTCCTGCCTTTTTGTCAGTGCCACTGTCTCCAACCCATATAACATAGCTGGTCTCACTACCCTCTTGTAGACCTTCCCTTTCACTCTTACAGGTACTTGTCTGTCACAAATTACTCCTGACACTCTTCTCCACCCACTCCATCCTGCCTGTACTCTCTCCTTCACCTCTCTTCCACACTCACCATTACTCTGAACTGTTGATCCCAAGTACTTAAACTCATCCACCTTTACCAACTCTACTCCCTGCATCCTCACCATTCCTCTACCCTCCCTCTCATTTACACACATATATTCTGTCTTCGTCCTGCTGACCTTCATTCCTCTCCTCTCTAGAGCATATCTCCACCTCTCCAGGGTCTCCTCAACCTGGTCCCTACTCTCACTACAGATCACAATGTCATCTGCAAACATCATAGTCCATGGGGCCTCCTGTCTGATCTCATCTGTCAACCTGTCCATCACCACTGCAAATAAGAAAGGGCTCAGAGCTGATCCTTAATGTAATCCCACCTCCACATTAAACATATGTCACTCCCACTGCAGTCCTCACCACTGTCACACTACCCTCGTACATATCCTGTACCACTCTTACATACTTCTCTGCCACTCCCGACTTCCTCATACAATACCACAACTCTCTAGGCACCCTGTCATATGCTTTCTCTAAGTCCAAAATGACACAATGCAACTCCTTCTGACCTTCTCTATATTTCTCCAACAACACTCTCAGAGCAAACATTGCATCTGTCGTGCTCTTTTCTGGCATGAAACCATACTGCTGATCACTAATCATTACCTCCCTTCTTAACCTAACTTCCACTACTCTTTCCCATAACTTCAAGCTGTGACTGATCAATTTTATCCCTCTGTAGTTACTGCAGCTCTGCACATCACCCTTATTCTTAAAGATAGGTACCAAAACACTTTCTCCACTCCTCAGGCATCCCTCTGACTTTCCAAAATTTCATTAAACAATCTGGTTAAAAATTCTGCTGCCATTTCTCCCAAGCACCTCTATACTTCCACTGGTATGTCATCTGGGCCAACAGCCTTTCCATTCTTCATCCTCTTCATAGCCGTCCTTACTTCCTCCTTGCTAATCTGCTTCACTTCCTGATTCACTATCCCCACATCATCCAACCTTCTCTCTCTCTCATTCTCTTTATTCATCAGCCCCTCAAAGTACTCCTTCCATCTACTCAACACTCTCCTCACTTGTGAGTATGTTTCCCTCATTATCCTTTATCACCCTTACCTGCTGCACATCTTTCCCAGCTCTGTCCCTCTGTCTAGCCAACCGGTACAGGTCCTTTTCTCCCTCTTTAGTGTCCAGTCTTTCATACAACTCTCCATATGCCTTATCCTTCGCCACCTCTCTCTTTGCCATGCGCCTCATCTCCTTATACTCATGTCTACTTTCTTCATCTCTTTGACAATCCCACTTCTTTGCCAGCCTCTTCCTCTGTACACTCTCCTGTACTTCCTCATTCCACCACCATGTCTCCTGGTCCTCCTTCCTCTGTCCAGATGTCACA
Organism: Protopterus annectens; assembly: GCF_019279795.1. Taxonomy (NCBI): domain Eukaryota; kingdom Metazoa; phylum Chordata; order Ceratodontiformes; family Protopteridae; genus Protopterus; species Protopterus annectens. Next base: position 959,223,025 of record NC_056728.1, read on the forward strand.
CCAAGCACCTTTCTAGCAGTCTCCCTTACTAGCTCTGCTGTAGTAACCCAGCTATTCGGTAACTCTTCACTGCTCCCCAGTGCCTGTCTTAACTCTTCCCTGAACTCCACCTCACAATCACCCTTTAACTTCCACCATTTAATCCTTGGCACTGCTTTCACACTCCTCCTCTTCTTGATCACCATCATCCTACAGACCACCATTCTATGCTGCTTAACTACACTTTCCCGTCACCACTTTACAGTCTACTATCTCCTTCAGACTGGCCTCCTACATAGGATATGATCCACCTGTGTGCATCTTCCTCCACTCTTGTATGTTACCCTATGCTCCTCCCCCTTGATGAAAATCTAAAATTCAATTTACATATACAATGCAGTATATCAAAAACCCATAAAAAAAACTGTCTACTTTACAGGCACAATACATTCCTCTCCATACCAACCAAACAAACATTAGCTCTCTCCTACTTGCTTCCCTCCTAACATATGGAGCCCCCTTACTGACCAACCTCCAGTCATCCCTGAAACAAAAACTTGAATCCTGCTATAATAAAATTTCTAAATTTGCCTCTAACACCCGTCATTCTACCAATCACTGTAGAGCTCTGAGAAATCTCCAATGGCTTGAATTCCCACATTATTTATCACTCCTTCAGGTTACTACATCCCATAAACGTATTTACAAGCCCCAAGACTGCCTCAGCTCCCTATTCTCCCCTTATTCTCCTCCTAGGTCTCTTCGATCTGAAAACCAGAATCTACTGCAATTCCACAAAGCAAACCTTTCTGCTGGTAAATGCCTATATAGCTGGACAACTGACAGATCCTGGAACAATCTCCCCTCTTATGTTCACTCTATACAACAACCCTTTAACTTCAAAAATGCCCTACACAAACGTCTCCTCTCCAACTGGATCTGTAACTGTACCACCCAGACTAGTGCCATAACCTAACCCCTCTTCCCCATCCCCAGTACTGCTTCTTCCTACCTTCCAATCTCAATATTATAATTTCTTCAGATGAATTAACCATATCTTCCTGAATTTCTCCTTAACATCTCCTTTGTCCTTACCTAGGCCTTCTACCCCATAACTTTTTCATAACTTAATCCTGTAACCCATCTACAATTTATCATTGCTATGTTAACTTGTCAACCCATCAAGGTCATTATCATCTTTGTAACAAAACAGACTTTACTTGACTTTAATTCTTTGTTTAAAATGTTTTTCTTATTTTTGTCATTGTCTCCTTATATTTTTGTACTGTTAGAAATTTTTTAACTCAGGTGCTAAATGTAATGTAATTTAATATGTAATTGGAGCTTTTCTTCCTGGGCCTCCACTGAAAATGGGTTCTTGCCCAGTAGACCTTCCTGGTAAACAAATGTCAATAAATAAAAATGTAAGAGATGCAATTACATTAATAACTCAGAATCTCTGCTGTCTCAATAACAAGACAGTACATCTGGTACTGAGAAGGTTGTCTGCACAAACACTACAAACACCACACCTCTAACACCACGCACACCTGTACAGCACCCTCCCATATATGCGGAGGTTGTCAACAAAAACATACCTAAACAAAAGAGACCTCAAAGGCAAAAACACACATGCACATCACAACCCACAGCACCAAGCACCACACACCTGTGTCTCTTAGCCTCTAAGGACAAGCCACAAACCTAACATACTAGTCATAGGAGACTATCTTGAGACACACAGATGTGTCCCTCATCAGGCTAGACAAAGAGAAAGTCACGGTAAGTTGCTTGTCAGGTGCTAGAATCCACCATATAACTCATGCACTTAAGTCTGTCAACAGGTACTGTTATGACTCTGTCATAGTTCATGTTGGTGTGAATGACTTGAGACGTACCTCCCTTGACTATATGAAGAGAGATATGATTGAACTCACTGAATATGTGTCCCAGGCAGGCATGTCCCTAGCCTTAAGCAGCATTCTACAGTCACCCAGAATGATGCCTCAATGCAAACATAAAATGACTGACTAACAATTGGCTTAGTTACTCATGTCATTCCAGGGGAATCCAGTACCTGACAGCCTGGGAAGATATAATCGACAGACCACGATGCTTTGCTAGAGGTGGCCTGCATCTGTCTCACTTGGGCTTCTGGCAATGGTCCTTGCCTTCCCCACAGTGCCTTTTTTAGGGAAAAGTCATGAGATCACTACTACCAACATAACAATTTCAACAAAATGCAAATTAAAGGTCATGCTGCTAAACACTAGGAGTCTAAACATGAAACTGCTCTCATTGCAAGCATTCTTAACCCAGGAAGATTCTGATATTTGTGCAGTCACAGAAACTTGGTTCAAAGCTGCTGAGTGCACGCCAGCCTTACTTGGTTACTCATCCTATCATACATTCAGACCCCAAACTGTGGGCAGCAAAGCCAAAGGGGGTGGTGTTTCAGTATATATGAAAGAGACACACACCTCCAGGCTGATGAAACAGTATGACACACAGGAGACAATCTAGGTTTAGTTAACTGTTGAGAAGACCCCTATTCAAATCATAACTAGCTACAAGCCTCCAGATTTGACACGATGCCCACTCCATCTATCTGGACCTGTTTGAATCTATCAAGATTCAACCCTTTACCATGATCCTGGGTGACTTTAACTACCCAAACATAGATTGGAAAAATGACTCAAGCCAGAACACAAATGCCCAGAGATTCCTCAATTTTATCAATGCAAATGCATTGGAACAGCTAGTATACCCCCACAAGATGTGATAATATCTTGGACTTGGTATTAACCAACATGAGTAACCACCGCAGCACCACTACAGTATCACCCTCCCTGGTAAGATCTGACCATAAAGTGGTCACTATTGAAGTCACCATCTCCCCTGACCCCCTCTAGCTAGGGTCAAACAAAAAACTTTTCCAAAGCTGATTACATTCTCCTGAGTGATGGCACAAACAGTTTCACAGCCCCCTCCCCCTCTGTAGTAAATGGCACCAATGTCCAAATCTACAACAAAGTACTATACAAGCATTTCTATAGATGCATGGAATCAGGAATACCTGACAGGACAAAACCATCCTCCACAAGGAAGAGTAAACCTGTCTGGTGTGCATCTGCAATAAATAAACTGTATAATAAAGGTAAAATTGCTGTCCAGGACCAAGAAGGAGCAGGTGCCCAATTGGAAGCAATCTCTCCTTAGACTAAACAAGCAAATAAGAGCACTAGTGAAATCCTGTAAAGTCAGGTTCGAGTCCAAATTGGACACATCATAAGGCCTTCTTCATATATGTCCGCAATCTCAAAAAAAGCACCCAGATCTGTTTAGAACTGGTGGTCAAGGACACCACATAAACAAATGTTGTAGATATAGCCCACCTACTGGCTGACAGATTTAGTGAAGACTTCACTCCTCTGTCCCCCCATCAGTAAATCAGGACATCCCTAGTACCTGCCTCCCTCCCCTTATCTCTAGGGAACAGATCACTGCCCTCTCAAAGGGAAAACATACAGCCTCCATGGGACCCAACAACATCCCAGGCTGCATCCTACATGACCTCAGGCATGAACTCGCAGCACCATTAGGCACCCTATTCAACCAAAGCTCGAGTACCAGCTTTTCCCAGCTGATTGAAGGACAGCCACTGTCATGCCTTTACACAAATGTGGAGCGTCCACCGATCTGGGAAATTATAGACCCATCAGCCTAACTAGCCTGATCTGCAAGGCCATGGAACGGATTATCATGGACCTCATTAACAAGGACATTGGCAACCTCCAAACACTTGTCCCCACACAGTTTAACTTTGTTAAGGGGAGGTCATGTCTGTTAAAACTGGTCGAGCTCTTTGAGACAGTCACCAAAGCCATGGATGAGTGGAAGATGGTGCAAACTGCCTACCTTGACCTGGCCAAAGCCTTTGACACTGTTCCTCACTCGGGCATAATAGGTAAGCTTTCTCAACTAGGTATCAATCCATATGTTACCAGATGGGTAGTAAACTGGCTTACTGGTAGAACCCACATAATCAAAATAGGGGAAGCCACCTCAAGCAGTAGGCCTGTAAGGAGTGGCATACCCCAGGGATCGGTCTTGGGGCCTCTGTTGTTTGTGATATATTTTTCTGAGGTGTAGGCCAAAACAAGTGGGCTATGGCTGACCAGGTTTGCAGATGACTGCAAGCTGGATGCAGTCATCAATTCCCCAAGTGATGTGCACATCCTCCAAGAGAATCTCACCCAAACAAATGACTAGTGCCAGAAACATGGAGTCAAACTGAATGCTAAAAATGGCATCATCATCCCCTTTGGTGAGAGTGATGTCCCCACATATTATCACATTAATAACAATGTCCTAAACACACAATCAGGCATGAGGGATTTGGGCAGCCAGGTGGGTAGGAACCTGACTTTTGACAACCATGTTGCTTCCATTGTACAGAAAGCTTTCTACATAGCCCACCTCATAAGTAAGGGTATCTCATCCAGGGACAAGGAGGTCATAACATCCCTGTATTCTTCCTTACAAGGCCAATTATTGAGTACAATGACCCCTTTGGCATGTACCTCGCAAAGCACATGCTGCAGCTGGTGAGATCACAGAGGTTCTTCACCAGGGGAATCCAGGGGTTTATATTAAAACATCACAGTTTCAGAACTTTGAATGTTCTAATATCGACCCCTATTCAGTGAGTGCTAAAAACATCGAACATACAGAACAGCAAATTTTTTCCTAGGGAAAACATTTGCTGTACCAAAACACATGCACACCAAACAAACAGCAATCCACACACATACCTAAAATCCTACATCTAACCCTACACTAAACTGTGCATACACTACTATCTACCCACTTACCTTAACCCAAACCCTAACCCTAAGGTCTGTCACTATCACACACACACCTCACCCACGCCCTAACCCTAACTCATCTACCTCGCCCTAACCCTCATGTCCACACATTTGCGCACTTACCTGACCTGTGCCCTAACCCTAACTCACTTAACCCGCCCTAACCCTCACGTCCACACAATCGCACACTTACCTGAACCCGACCTGTAACTTTCCACCACAGTGCTGAAAATAGCGAAGCGACAGGAACGGACAACCAAATTCTTTCCCTAGGAAAGAATTTGGTTTTCTGTCACTTCGCTGTTTTCAGCTTTCGCTGAATAGGGGTTGATATTAGAACATTCGAAGTTCTGAAACTTCGATGTTCTAATATAGACCCGAATCCAGGGCCTCAAACATCTACCCTACACAGATAGGCTAAAAGCCCTGTCCCTCTACTCAATTTCATACAGACTCCTCAGAGGTGACCTCTGTCTGGCATACAAAGCAATCTCAGACCCCGCCTTGATGGGACTGCTGCAAATCTGCAAGTCAAGCTCCACTCGAGTAAACCGCATGCACAACCTCAACCTGGTCTGTGACAGCAATAGGACTTGTTGGCGGAACAGATTTGTGTCCCAGAAACTTCCTTATCTGTGGAATAGACTCCCTCTCCACGTCAAGCAGAGTACCTCATTATCCCTTTTTAAGCTCAACCTAGATAACTGGATGGGAAACAGAAAATACACCCCTGGGATTCCATCTGTGTCCCTGCTGGGCAGGGGTTTTGGGTGCTGACTTGCCTAAACATGGGCTAAACTCTTGGCTAGGCTTATAGGGCCCTCAGGGTCAATAGCCTAGTAACTTCCTATGATCCTATGAAAAGTATCATGGGACAGGCCTATCAGATAAGATAAAAGAAATCTGCAAGTAAAACAAGTGGTATTACTTGGATCTACATGAAAGACGTCACAACTAAAAAATAGAAAGTTATCAAGCTTAATGCATAGCTGGTGAGATATTAGCTATAGACCCTTAACCAGTTCTAGAGGTGAGATGTGTAATAAATATTTTTAGAGTGGTATGCAAAACAAATAAGTGGGAGAAAAAAGTCTGTGGTTGTCAAATGATATACACCAAACATTAAAAATAAACATGCAATATTTAGGAATTATAAGTAACAAGCAAAGGTATATTTATTGATAAATTAATTCAAATTGTATTTTAATTACAAATTAATTATACATTGTATTGCAGGGAAACTTGAGCAGGGAAGGCAGGGAAAGCTCTGTGGGGCAAATGAAAAAATAACAGCATCAAAAGCAAATCCCAGAGTAGCACCATTTACCAAGAAGATCAAGGAGAAAACATTATGTTGGTTCAGTCACATGTGCAGGAAAACAAAAGGGGATTTGACAAAGTAGATTTTGAAGGAACAGGAAGAATTCAAGAGGAGACAATGGTGTCTTACCAACAAATGGAGGGCCTGCATTAGGGAAGACCTGAGGCAGCTGGGAGTGACTTGGGAAGAATGTAGGAAAATGGCTCTGAGTAATTAGAAGAGATGACAGTTGACACAACACTCTGACCCCAGGTAAACATTGGGAAAAGGGTGGGCTGACGACGATTGTAATGATGATGAAGTAATAGACAAAGTTATGGAATTACTTCAGAATGCAAGAATTATTAAGACATTTAGAAGGTGGTAAAGTACTGGACCAGAGGCATGGCTTCACACTATTAAGGTAATGTCAGGAAAATATAATCAAATTGTTTGAAATATAATCTTAGTAGTAAATCCAGGAAGATGCTGAAGATATTGGTTACTTAGATTTAGCAATGCTTTTAAACCAGTACTTCACAAAATTAATAAAGCAAAATCATGTATACTTGCAAATTACCTACCTACTTAGATTTAACAGAGATTTTAAATCAGTATGTCACAAAATTAGTAAAAAAATGTAGTATCTTTGCACTGAGACATGGAAGAAAAAAATCTAAAGGTGCAAGGTAGAAGTTTCAAAAGACACAATTGAGGAAATATTTTTAATGGAGAAGTGGCTGATAATTAGAGCAGCCTGCCTGTGTTTTGATAGGTTCAAGAACAATGTCAAAATATACAAATGCATGGGAAAGCTCTAAGTCTTTTTTAATACATAGTATAAACAGAAGCAAGCTGTTACTTAAATTGAATTTACAGCTTTTAAAGAGCAAAGGAAAAGTGGCAGACTAACTCAGTTAAGCAGACATAAGTTAATAAGGACTATAAAAGTTTAATATGTAGACTTGATGAACTAAGGTAAGGGATAACATAACATGCAAATGCCTGGAATAAACTACTGCTTAGTGTTAGATTGATCCCGAACCCAAGTTATTTTAAAACAGTTTTAAAGGATACCCTTCAGAAATCAGGGTCATGCTAATGCAATCACAGAACTTAATCCTATCTTCCCATCCACTTATACTTGCCTAATACTCCTGCAGCAACCACTTCTGTGATCTCTGACATATCTATTAATAGTCAGCTCTTCTCTTGACCTACAGCTTTGTAGACTTGGATAGTGATTTGTGCCTTGGAATTATCTCCTGTATATAGTGTACATTTATAATTTATCTGTTCACTTTATTTTTTGCATGCATGTGACCAATATTTTAGTTTTTTTTGTTAGTGCTGTGTAGTACTTCTGAACCTCAATGTTTTAAGTCACTGTATCTGCTCTAGCATGTTTTTTCTCTGACTAGTTGTCATACTCAGTTAACTCTAGATGTTATTGTTTCACTTTGTCATTGGATTACTTTTGTTACATGTACTACTTGAAGCTTTTCTCTTTGGTCCACCGCTGAAAAAGGGCTTCTGCCCAGTTGGTCTAACCTGGTTAACAAATGTCAAATAAATAAATAAATACATAGATAAATAAATACACTTTCAGGTACCTCATGGGAAACCATTGAGTCCAAAATGATTACTGTCTGTATTTGGCCTTAATAACCCACATACAGTAAGCATTGATACGTGTGGTGAGGAGCTCTGCTGAGCAAGTATTTTGTTGCTCAAATACAAAGGCATGTTCACATAAATATGCACACAAAACATATGTGCTCTCTAGCGATATAAATAATAAGTACTGCAGGAACACAAATAAGTACTGTACTTGAATAAAGAGATATATGTGATCACAGGGTATAGGTTAAGTGTCTCAAGGGAGATATTATGAAGTATTATTTCACAGAAAGGGTTGAGGCTGAGTAAAGCAGCTTTACTGAAGAGGAAGTGACTGAATTCAAGAATGCATGAGATAGGCAAAATATGATTCTTATGAGGACCAAGACAATGGTGAGAAATACAGGATGGGGTTCAGAAACTCATATTGAAGGGCACACACCTGTTTTGAACAGGTTTGTACACTGTGATACAGGTTTCTGACTCAGAGACCAATATAGTAAGGTGATTCTGGTCTGTAGTGTTATACTGGTCTTGCTGGCAAAGGCCACATGCAAATTTGGCAGGCCAGGGACTAAGCTAATGCTAAATAGCCATATGCACTTCCAGATGTGAAATAGAAAAGTGTACTCCATCTTTTCATGGTGTACACCCATTCGGTTTTATGGCAGGTGTGGGGGCTGTTAGTCCCATGGCAGTTAAGCATTGCAAAGCTCTGCACATGCATATGGGTATGTGCATGGTTTTGTGTGTGTGTGTGTGTGTGTGTGTGTGTGTGTGTGTGTGTGTGTGTGTGTGTGTGTGTGTGTGTGTGTGTGTGTGTGTTTGTGTGTGTGTGTGTTTGTGTGTATGTGTGTGTTTGTGTTACATGATCTGGCAAGGGGAGCACTGTAGAGAGCTCAGTTAGATACTTGATAATGAGATGTTGCCCTATATGGCTTTATCATGTCTGTGAATGTCACTGCATTGCTTTTGCATTATTGGACACTTTGGCATTACCCAGAAAGGGGTGATAGCAATATGCTTTCTGAATCTCAGCCACAGTCTTAAGCTGTCATATCAATAGGACTTGCAGATTAACTAATAAAAAATATGCACACTGTGTGGGAAAATGTTATCTGCCAACAAAAGTGTTTTTTTTTTATTATATTTTATTTTATTTTACATACATTTTTAACCTTATCTCTAGTAGAATACCTTAAAATGACTGCAAACATATTAAAATTAGAAGACAGGGCTGTGTAGCAATAAAGAAAGCACTAGAACAAAAGTAAATGTAAAGCTATAAGAGGATGGGAAACCTTGCATGTGAGAAACCAGCAATTTTATGTTTGATACACCAAAGTCAGCAGACTAGACAGACAAACTGCCTCCTTCTGCTGCCACAGTCATTATGTCATATATAATTCAAAGTGTAGGAATCCTGCATTGATCAGCTTACCAAAGTACAATGAATTGGTGCAGTGTCGTTACTCTCAATTGCTAGCCATGTTGCAGAAAGCCAGATGTACCAGCCCATCTTATTAAATATTTTAACAAAACCTTTCCTACTGCTGTATCTCATAGCATTATCTCATTAATATTAATCAGATCATTAACAGACACATGGGCACATGGGGAAACATTTGAGAGATGGACACACAGGAAGTGCTTGTTTACAAGGAACTAGTTGGGCTGTGTAACCAAAAAAAAAAAAAAAAAAAAAGTCATGTGTGTTCTCCTCGATATGTCCCTTACAAACAGCTGTTCTTACACTTCTTAAAGCGTGTGTGTTCTGTGACTCGTGGCTGGACTTAGGAGACAATGAAGCTGGAGGTAAGAACTTTTGAGCTGACATGAAAACTTGCTTTCTGTGTATGGATGACCATTGTTCTAATACCAAGTGGTGCATACAGCAGAGATTGTGGCTGTAAATACTGAGGTTTGTACTGGGATGTGAACATGAAACTGAAGGTAAAGAATTATTAATTACAGAGAGCTGCACAGGGAACTAGTTTAAAATAAATGTCTGTTGTATGTCCAATCCTGAACTGTTAGGCTCTTTGAACTCTGCAGTTTGTACTGATAGTGACTGAACCAGGGTCATGAAACTCCATTTAGAAATGTTAAGTATACTGTGATGTGATTTGAGGTGGATGGAATCTATTTGTTTTGAAGTAATATTTCCTGGTAATGAAACAAAAAGAAAACGGAGTGCTCCTACCTTTGTTTTAAAAATGGAGTTTGAATTATATAGCCTACTGATTTATTGCTGTTAGGAGTTGCATTAATGTTTATTATTCAACAGTAGCCAATTCTTGTAGGGCATAAAAGTGTGACTTGCCTAAGTGAATGTATAACTTTCCCTTTCATGTAAAGCACAACTGTTTCATACTACCTATGTATAGCTCTATAGTATGTTCTAGATTTATTTTCTTCTAAGGTATGATTCCGAACTTAAAAACACTGAAAAACTAACGATAAGTGTAGATTTAACGGGTAATTTACATTTTATGACAAACTTTGCCACCTGACCTTACAGAAATCAGATACTGCAAACAATTCAGATGTTAGTTCAACAATACGAACACTGTAATTTCACATGTCAGAACACTGGCCATGTCACCTAACTCACATGGTTGCACAATTACATTCATCCTGGAAACCCTCTCTCCTAACTTCCCCAATGTAAAAAGCCTTACCCTCTGCTTCCCTACCTAAAAAAAGGGCATAGCAAAATTAATTTAAAATGGGTGGCGAAAGCCAAACATACTCTGGCTAGGCTTATAAATGCCCTAGGGCAGGTAGCCTAGTATGAACCTATGAACCTATGTCCTCGCCATTCTTTGCTATGTACCTAATATCCACTTATCCTGTTCTTAGCTTTTCTATTACAGACTTAATATTCTACAGTTTATACTCTCTTCTTGGCTACAGTTGCCCCCATACTTGTATATAGTGTCGGTTGTTTTGATGGACCACATTTACCTCACCTATAAGTATTACATATTGTATTCTCCTGTTTCCACTCCTTTTTAAACCTTTGTTTAAATATGTGTATATTTTTTTACATTATGTCACTATACTGTATAATTTGTTGTACCTTTAATGTTGTTTACTGTTGTTACTGTGCATGTGACCCAAACTTCCTGCAAATGGTCAAATTTCCTCAGTGCTTTACCCCAGTAAACAAAATAAAATAAAGTAGTGTTCATTTGGGTGGTGCCTATTAACCTCTTGAATTAACTGTGAGAATTAAACATAATATGTAGAAATTAATCACAAGTATTAGTTAATAGCCACACATAATTCAGTGTACAGTGAACTGCTATAAATAATTCTAAAGAAGCAGGTCAACACTGCCTTTGTTGTATTTCTTTCTTCTTTCTTTTTCAGGAAAAAAAATCCTGCTGTAATGTTTGTCTCATTGATCAGAGTTATTAACACCCAAACAGTGTCATTTGCTTCATACAATTTATTGGCATATATCCGGTATTTAAAGCTTATTTATTTACTTTACATTTGTTTACCAGAAAAGTCTGGCACGGCCAGAAAGATTTTCATTGGAGGCCTGGGAGAAAAGCTGCACAATCAAAATATTTAAAAAAATCAATTACAGATATTTTAAATCACAAACTATCGTGTCACGCTACAAAACACAGGAGTGAAAAAATTCTGTAATGAGAAAAACCTAGAACATATTTTTTTAGTAGAGTACCATACCCTCCCCACTTCCTAACAAATACTCCACCTATCTCCTGTCATACTCCCCCTCCACATTAGACTTTATCACCCTCATACTAGATCACATCTGTCTCTCTCTTTCTGGTGACATTCACCCCATCCCAGGCCCACCAACCCCGGATCCATTTCCTCTACCCCTCCATTATCCCTTTGCACCCCCAAGACCATTCACATTACCACAATTAACGCCCAAAGTCTCCATAATAAAATTCCTAACCTACATGCCTGGCTTATCCACAACCAGCCAGACATAGCTGCCATCTCAGAAACTTGGCTTAAACCACACATAAAAGATAATGAAATCCTGCCACCCGGCTACCATATGATTCATAACGATAGGCCCAATAAAAAAGGAGTTGGTGCAGCCATAATCTTCTCTTCCACCTAGTCGTTTACCCCATACAATACTCCCACTCCAACATCTGCCAACTCTGAATTAACCACAGTTCTCTTAAAATTGAACAAATATAAGTCCATATGCATAGCTGCTGTTTAATCCCTGCAGGTAATAACATCCCAGTACTAGAAGACATTATCTCCTGGTTCTCCTCTAACATTAAAAACAAAACCATCATCCTAGGCGAAGTAAACATTAACTGGGCCACCATTAATTCTCAATCTCCTACCCAAACAAACAACCTCTTTAACTTCACCCAGCCAATAAATTCCCCTGCCAGGCCAAACAAAGATGGAACCTCCGACTCCATCATTGACTGGGTCTTAGTCTTTCATCCAAATCTAATCTCAAATTCAGAAATCCTTCCTGACCCCCTTAGTGACCATCTACCAGCCTTTGCTGATCGGTACCCTTCCTCCCTTCATAAACAACATTATATTCAAACCCGAAACCTGTCCAACTTCAACCCTCAAACATTTTCACACTACCTAAAACTAACTGACTGGACACCTTTAAGAACTCTACCCCTTGACAATGCCATCAACTACTTTAATGAAACTTTTCTGTACCTACTCAATAACCTTGTTCCTCTCAGGACCAAAAGAGTTAAAGCTATAACTTCTCCCTGGCTATCTAAGGAAACTAAACAGATCATGCTCCTAAGAGACAAAAAGTGGAAACAATACCAAAGAAATAAACAGCCTAATACCCTACTAGAATTAAACAACTCCACAAATGCATAGAAAAAACTAATAACCAGAGACCACAAAAAATATTACTCTAAGCTTCAATCTGAACTTACTAACAACCCTAGAACATTCTGGTGTACTGTCTCCTTCACCCCTTGCAGTAAATACAACCCGTGTCCAAACTAACTGCTCTGATCAGGAAACAGCCTCTCTATTTAATACTTTCTTTGTGGAATGTATAGCCAAACTTACTGCCAGCTTCTCCAGCCCCCCACTAATATCTTCTCCCCCTCCCCATACCTTCCCCTCTGATCTCAAAACACATACCCCTTCCTTCAGCCTCAATCCTGTGCCCACAGACATAATAAAAACTCCTCCAACTGAAATCATGCTCCAACGCACCAGATAGTTTACCTGCATCCTTCCTCAAACTATCTGCCAATAGCATAGCCTTCCCTATCTCTATCATAATAAATAGGTCCATCTAAGAATCTTATGTTCCCTCACTTTGGAGACAAGCATTCATTATCCCACTCCATAAAGGTGGTAAAAACACTGACACTACTAATTTCCATCCTATTGCCATACTTTCCTCACTCTCAAAAGTCCTGGAAAAATATATTCAAAACAGTGTAAGAAACTTCTCTGTGTGGAAGATTTTCAGTCCATATATTTCTAGTTAATCACTGTATGTTAATCAGATCAGATAATGGTAGTAGAAGTAGTGAACGTAAACTTGTCTTAAGTAAAAAAAAAAAAAATAATAATAATAAAATAGTGTTATTGGTACACATGTTAAATTCACATCCCTTCCCCCATTAGTGTGACATTCGAGTTATATTATTATGACAGCTACTAAGTAGGGCAGGACCAGCTCGAATGTCACACTGATGGGGGAAGCAATGTGAATTTAACATGTGTACCAATAACACTTTGTTTTACAGCACAATAAACCACTCCCTTGCCTGATAAATGGTATATATATATATATATATATATATATATATATATATATATATATATATATATGGTTTACTATCAAAATGTCGATCCGTACTACGTCAAATAACGTATAATCGACAACGGAAGTTCAAAAACGGTAACATCGATGTAAAAAAAAACAATCTGTTTTAACATGGGTCGAGGTAGGTGTTCAGTGTTATTCTGAACTACAAACATCTCCCCTACCTCGACCCATGTTAAAACCCGTTGTTAGATTGTTATTTTTGACACCGATGGTACCACTTTCGAACATCCGTTTTCAAGTATACGTTGTTCATAGTACGGATCGACATTTTGATAGTAAACCTATACATATATATATATATATATATATATTTAGAAAGCTTGTGAGGAATTACTCTATTTTTGTTTTACTTGGATCACTTGTCTGTGTACTTAATAAAGGAATTTCGACTGGAAACAGACTGCCTGCCTTGCTTGGATGACTTTTGAATACTTAGTAATTCTGTACAATTATTTATTTATTTATTTTTTGGCTTAAGACGAGTTTAAGTTTGCTACTTCTACTACTATTGTCTGATCTGATTAATATACAGTGATTAACTAGAGATATATGGACTGAAAATCTTCCACACAGAGAAGTTTATTTCACTGTTTTGTTTTTGGACCCACAATACTTGTTTAGTGGGTTGCTTTGAGACTTCGGGGATACCACAGAGATTTTTTTTGAAAAATATATTCACTCACAACTGATTCTTATCTAACACAAAAAAACTTCTAACCCCCACACAACATGGATTCTGTCCTGGCCACAGTACCAGCACTGCACTCCTCTCCTTCCTCCAGTCCATTAACCATGTACGTGACTCCAGCAAAATCATATCAACCCTGTTCCTGGACCTTTCCAAAGCCTTCAACACTGTCTCCTACCCTACACTCCTATCACAACTCTCCTCCCTCAGTCTCTCCCCTTCCACCATGGCTTGGCTAACAAGTTACCTCTCCAAACGACAACAAGCTGTTAAATGGAAAATCCACCTCTTCCTTTCTATATACCCCTACTGGGGTAACCCAAGGTTCTGTCCTTGGTCCCTTACTTTTCAATATATTCATCAACAACTTTCACCAATCCATCTTTAATTCTACACTAATCCAGTATGGACACCCTTTCCGACATTCTGCAGATAACTTAGTCAGCTTTCTCAAATACTGAAACGTGGATGCAAAACTGCCAAGCCCAACCAAATGAATGATTTTTCCCCCCTCTAAACACCCTCCCATTGATAAAAACTCCTTCAAGATCATAATCCAAAATAACACAACCATTGAAATTGTCCCTCACACCAAATTACTCTGCATCATTGACAAACATCTAAAATTCGATATCCACATCCAAACTAACAAAAAAACCCCACCAAAAATTAGGACTCCTATATAGGCATAACCATTATCTCACCCCCTGCACCAGAAAGATCTTTGTCACTGCATACCTTCTCCCCTCCCTAATGTATGGCATTCCTCTGTCCTTGAATCTTCAGCTCAGCCTTCAAACTAAATTAGAAGCCTGCTACAATGTTCCTCTACTATCTGCAAATTCATCACCAACTCTAGGAACTCATCCCATCACTGCATCTCTCTCCACTCACTGCAATGGCTCGAGCTTCCCAACTATCTGAACTTCCTTAAACACACCACTACCCATAAGCTCATATTTAACCCATGCTCCTGTCCTTCCCACCTCCTTAACCCCCTCTATTCCTAATCACTCACATCAGAAAATCAGAACCTGCTCAAAATCTACAAACCTTTACAGCCATCTGGACACTCTCTGCTATCCTGCTCCTTAGCTAAATTATGGAACTCTCTTCCTCCCTCCCTTAGAGATACTCATAACCACTCTAACTTTAAATCCCACCTCCATTCCTACCTATCTTCAAAGTGGGAATGTCCTTACTCCTTCCCCACATGGGACCCTCCTGTATCAAATCCCACCTTCTAACTCTCTGCATCTTCTCTGCATCACATCATTTTCCCTCCTACTCCTCTTTAACCTCCAAATGTTAATAGTTTCCAACAATTTCTTGCGCTCAATTATAATTCACTGTTAATGACTCTTAGACTGTACTGTTGCTAAATTTTACTACTATTATTGTGGTATATAAATTTTCAATTGTAATTCACTGTTGACCCTTAGACTGTACTGTTAGATTTTTACTACTATTATTGTGGAATGGAAAATTTCAATTGTAATTCACTGTTAATTACTCAGACTGTACAGTTGCTAGGTTTTATTATTAGTATTGTAGAATGTAGATTTTTTATTGTAGAATGCTGCATAAAGCTGTATCACTATATGACGTCCTTGCTTTGTATGTGTATATGCTAATATGTTTGTCATTGTTACTGAAGCTTTTCTCCCCGGGCCACCACTGAAAACAGGCTCTTTTTTGACCCAGTGGACTTCCCCAGTCATCAAACTGAAATAAATGAATAAATTAAATAAATAGAGCGCAATGAAAAACAGTAACATGAGTTAGTCATATTATTTGTTACATAGATTAGTATGTGATAAAAGAGACCATAGACAATTTTAATAAGATATTTAAAAGAAATATTAGAGATTACATGACTAGAGACAGTGAGGTGAAACTGAGTGATGTGTTAGTATGACAGATGGTGGTCATATTATGGTTATAAAAGGAAGAAGGATAGAGAGAAGGGATTATAAGAAGAGGGCAGGTAGGGGGTCTTCAGGTAGGTTAGGTAAGTAGGGAGAAAAGAGAAAGAGGTAGAGGAAATGTCTGCAGAGAGGAAGTGGATAAGGTAAGGGAGTGGGAAAAACAAAAGAATGATGCACTTTTTAAACACGCATTGCAATGCAATACTGCAAAGTTTTTATTTGGATTATTAGAAATTATTCCACGAGATTTAAGGGGTGGCTCATGGGAAACTAAACTGGAATATAAAGAACTAGTCTGGCAATTACGGCTGGGTGCTCCATATGGACTTGGCCTTAAAGACTAAGAATCCATAGTTACAGTCTTTACTGACTGTGAGCTAATGTTGTTTGAGTTTTTAACTTCCTTTGTTTGTAATATATTTAGAAGTTTACAATCCATTTTATTTAAGTATTATGTTTTTTGGTGTCTTTTTAAGAATTTACATTATGTATTATTAATCAATGTTTTATTATGACTGGGTAAGGTTTATACGTGTGATTTATCTTTAAGGATTATTTAAATCTGTATTTTGTAAGGTACTTGGTTCTGAAGAAGTCCCACATCTGTAGAGGGATGAAAGCACTTAATCACTTATTTTATGAAAATCCTTCTTATTAAAATTTGGATTGTTATTTTTATCATGAGTCGCTCCCTTTCTTCACGGTGTTGGAAGTTTAGTTTGAAGATACTAAGTGAGCCATATCTTAGTGTTTCTTCAGTATTTATTTGCTGGCTGCACTGACACTTGTTGGAATTGGTTTTATTGATTTTCTAAAGTATTCTTTTAGGGAGCATTTAAAGGTGGGTAGGTTAGAAATATTTCTGGTGGTTAGAGGCAAGGAGTTCAATTTTTTTAGTACTGAGTACAGGTATAGGCTTTGTCCAGGGGATTTATTTGGTTTATTTATGGTGAGAAGTTGTCTTCTGATCCAAGAGTTTTTTAGGGAAATATATGTTGATTAAAGGGGTAAGAGCTGGTCAGGCTAATGGTTTGTGTATAATTGTGTGTCGTTTTAAGCTGAATGTTGGAAAGGTGGAGGGGGAGTTCCAGCCAGTGAAGGGTATGCAGAGCTTTACAGTGATGCGTAAAGGAGGATGAATTATTAGCAAACTTGAAAATGCTGTAGCAGCTTACGTTTGTCTTTTATAGAGGATAGTAAATTGGTTACAATTGGTGCTGCATAGAGTAGGGATAGGTTTTTGCTAGAGTAACTTTTGTGGGTGTGCTCAGAAAATGTTAATTTTTGTAGGCCTTAACTAGTTTTTGATGGGTTTTCTTGATATTGCTTTGGGTGTGAAGGTCAAATTTAAGATTATCATCTATTATGACTCCTAACCTAATAGTTTGGTATGGTGGACTAATTCAATTTCAGTGCCATTTGCAGAAAAGATTTTGAAAGATACTTTGTTAGGGGTATGAGTTTTTGGGGTAAAGAGGAGGAGTTTGGTTTGGGGGGGTTGAGTAAGAGGTGTGCTTTTGTTAGCCAGGTTTCACTGGAGATGACAGCTTGTTGAGTGATTTCTCAGACTTGAGTTAAGGTGTTTGAAGAGCAAATGATGGTAGAGACATCTGTATATTGAATCAAGGTGCTTTCACAAGAACATGAAATTAGGTTATTGATAAAAAGTTTGAGTGGTAGAGAGCAAAAGATGGATTCTTGTGAGACTACTCTGGAAGTGAGAAGGTATGCAGAGATAGATCTTTGCTGTTTTACAGCTTGTTGTCTGTTGGCAAGGTAGCTAAAAAAACATTGAATAGATGGAGATGATAGACCCAGGGTGAAAAGTTGATTGAAAATCTTAGGGTGAGAAACCATATCAAATGCTTTTGATAGAGCTAGAAATAAGGCAGATGCAAGTTTATTAGAGTTGTGAGCTTTGTTGACAGTGTCTATAAATTATAGTAATGCAGTGGAGGTGCTGTGGTGTGGCCGAAACTTATGTTGCATATTGGTGATTAATGTATTTTGTAAGAGCGGGTAGAGAAATTGTTGATGTATACATATTTCAAGGATTTTAGAGAGGGGAGACAGGATGGCCATGCAATGGAAATTTCTAATGTCTGTGGAAATGCCTCCTTTATGTAAGGGGATAATATGTGCCATTTTCCATAAGTTAGGGGCACAGGATTCTGTTATTGATCTATTAAGATTGCTGTTAGGGTATGCTATTGCATCTGTAGCTAGATTTAGGTATTCCAGGGAAAGGTGGTCGGCTGAGGACTAACAAGGTTTTAGTTTATGCAAAAGCTTTTTTATGAGAGTTATAGAAACTGGTTTAAAGGTAAAGTGGGTAAAGCTGTGTGTGTGTTTTATGAGGTTACAGTTAGGTGAATTTTGTGAAGGAAATGTACTAGGGTCTAAGGTAACCAAAAATATACCACATGCAGCCAAATGTCGATCTTGCACATATATCAGTGAAAAAATAGTAAAGGTGACCACCACAGCTAAAAACATATACAGTGGATATAAAAAGTTTACACACTCCTGTTAAAATGCCAGGTTTTTGTGATATAAAAGAATGAGACCACAATAAATCATTTAAAAACATTTCCCACCTTTAATGTGACCTACAACCTGTACAATTCAATTGAAAAACAAGCAAATCTGTTACGGGAAAAACGTACAATACGCTGGTTGCATAAGTGTGCACACCCTTAAACTAAGACTTTGTTGTGTGTGCACACCATTAACTAATACTTTGTTGAATGCTGGGTGCATTTGTCAGTGATGCCTGAGTGGGAGATAGTGTCAGATGCCTTGGCTAAGTCTAGGTAGGCTGTATGCACAAATTTTCCCTTGTCCACGGCGTTGGTGACTGTCTCAAAGAAGTCCACCAGGTTTACAGGCATACTCTCCCTTTGACAAATCCAAACTGAGTAGGGTCAAGGTTTGGATATTACCTATATCTTTGTTGATAAGGTCTATAATGTTTTTCAGTCAGGCTAATAGGTCTATAGTTCCTAGGGTCAGTGGAAGCACCATCGTTGTGCAGGGGAATAACAATGGCCATTTTCCTTTCAGTTGGGACAAAGTCAGTGCTTAGATTGTGATTGAAAAGAGTACCTAATGGCGTTGCTAATTCTTGTTGGAGCCCATGTAGAATGCAACCTGGGACGTTATCAGGTCCCATAGATGCTGTGTTCCTGGTCTTAGAGAGGGCATTAATGACCTGCTCTTTAGAAATACAAGATAGAGGACAGGTGGCAGGGATGTCATAGGGTATGTGTGGCAGGGACAGGGGAGTGAAGTTTTCACAGAACCTGATGGCCAACAGGTTAGCTATGTCCACATGCTCAGTATATGTGGTATCATTAACTACCAATCTGGCACAAATATGGGCCTTTCTTTTTAGGATACACATTTTTTGTATCTGAAGAAGCAGAAGTTATCTGTGAAAGTGCTTATACATCCATAGTTGAACAAAGAAGAGTTTTTTACACTGGAACTACCTGCCATTTTTTGGGACTACAAGTGTTTTACATTTTACATTTAATTTTTATTGACTGTTCTGTTTAGTCTTGTTAACTAAATCTGCCACTTTCAGTTATTGCCATTGTTTGGTCTGACCCTATACTAGCACTTCCTCATTTACTGTTGTCCGTCTGTGTTACAGCTCTTTGAATTTCTTTGGTTGCAGATAAAACAACTAATGGAAATTTCAAAATTGGTTACTTGCCAAAGGTAAATAAAAGTATAGAGCTTGGAATTTTCCTCATCAAGTTTGATTTGCCAAAATCCGTGGTTTGTCTCAAAGACGGAAATTGTAATTATTGTTGGTATGGCAGATATCACTTCATTTCTACAAGTTATGGGTACTTGTTTATAAAGTTTTAACAAGATCTTTTGGATCTATGCAGATACAGGTGCATCTGGTTTCATACCATCTGTTAAGGCATTTATTTGACTCAGTCTGTGTCTTAATAACCAATTAATACTTGAAATCATTATTTGACTGTTATCAAGCACATTCACTCTGCACAAAATGTGTGCTTATTTAATGTTTTAAATCAGTTTTGTCAATAATGTGCCTCTCTTACCATCCTTTCTAAAGCGACTCAGAATTCTGTCTCCTAGAAATGAATATTTAACTCACATTTTCAGTCTCTGGCTCAGTCCTTAATTCAGTAACATAAGTATCTTGAGGCTTTATACCCTCATGGTGATCAAACGGCAGATATCTGACACATTCTTTCTCATTTCATTTTGACTCATTGCAGCAGTATTATCTCTTTCACAGTCTTGAAAGTTGAGCATAATCTCAACTTTCATGGTTTGTCCCCTACAGCAAGTGTAAGGTAGTACTGTATACTTATTTTTTGGTTTCTTGGATATTTTTTCATAATACAGAGTAAACCGAATTTCTAGAGCCACAATTTCCAGTTCGTGGACAAATTTCCCTGGAGAAAGGGGCTTTTGGTAGAGGCTGCTGGTTCATTTTTTTCAGATAAAAGATAAAGCAACTTTTACTGTGCAATTATTTCTCACCCTTTGCATGGTTTAGTATTCAAATTGATTCAGAAATGAGATGGACAGACTCCAGCTTCATAAACACTTAATCTGTACACTGTGTATACACAGAGCATGACAGACCACATGAAGTACATTTTGTAGGTCTGATGGACATCAATGACACCAAATATCGTAATGATGTATACGTACAAAATACAATGTTGTGATACCAAATATCGTAATGATGTAAACATACATAATACAATGTTGTGACACCAAATATCTTAATAATGTAAACGTACATAATGCAATGTTGTGACACCAAATATCGTAATGATATAAACGTACATAATACAATGTTGTGACACCAAATATCTTAATGATATAAACGTACATAATACCATGTTGTGACACCAAATATCTTAATGATATAAACGTACATAATACAATGTTGTGGAGGGAGAAGACCATTTTAAAAGTGCCAATACATGATATCCATAATGCTGAGGGAGGCAGTGTAGTTTGTGTGACACTAACTCCATCTTGCACAGTAATTTAACAGAACTACACTACAGAACTATTCCTAGTTTGAGAAAGGTAGCAAGAAAAAGTTAATGTTATGATACAGCACAGAATGGAGAACATGCTGATGTCTGCAGAATAAGTTTTTCAGGATAACTTTTGAAATGTGTTGTCGATTCATCATTCTATAATATTTTATGAAAGCCAGATGTAAGCATGGTGGGGAGAATTATGCAAAGTTTAGGTTCATAGAATATGGAGCAGGGAGGAACATTATGCAATATGTGCAGAGGTGCAGGTGATAGGGAGGGTTTGTGAAAAGGCGGGAAGTATAATCACACAGCTTCTGGAAGAGTAACCTAATTAATAGTGTAGAAATTATGAATTTTAAAGAATGTGGTGTAACAGTAAAAACTTGTGTCAGTGTAGAATGTAACACAGAACAGAAAAAAAAGTCTTGGTTATTAATCATTGATTTGATTTCTATAATATGGAGTGTTTGTACTTTTTGATCTTGACTGTGGAGGCTCAGGATATTTCCTTTGTGTGACGTGGCTGTGATCTCAAGATAGGTTATATACAAATTGGGGAGGAGAGGTAAGAATCATAAAAGTAGCTGCCTGCATCTGAAGAGTGGGTTTCTTATGCTGTTGAGTCCCATGGGTCATTCTGTATTTAGAAGGCACTCATCTGTCAGGATGCAAGGAATAATGCACATATCCTTGCAAATTAATGGACATGTCATCCCTGAGTGTGGGCAGTATTAACATAGCTTATCTTCTCACTGCTATTTCAGATCGCTGTAATGTTTAAACATGAATTCAAGAATAAGCAAACGGCTGTTATATGTTTCCAGGTACCAGAAAGCTTTGAAGATGTCGCTGTTGAGTTTACAAGAGAGGAGTGGAAGATGCTGAGTGAAGAGGAGAAAGAACTACACAAAGAGGTGATGGTGCAGAACTTTGAACACATGCTTTCTATAGGTACGTAGGGGATATCAAAGATATTATTATTAGAGTGGTGCACTTGCATTACAACAGCAAAAATGTTGTCATGTAGAATAAAATAAAAACACTTTCTATAATATTACACTGTCTTACATTGTTTCAAAAAATGAAAAAGGTCAACTAATTTGAAGTCATATTTACTTATGTTATTTGCAGGGTTTAGGGAGATTAATAGCTGTCTTCAGAACTGCCCTTTACCTGGAATGACCTATAACTGCTTATTGGGGGAAATAAATTACTTATTTTGAGATCAGACAGAGATTGAGGGAATCAGTCTCAGATGTGTGATATTGTTAATTCACTGGTCATTACATTAAACAATATAGAATATTACCTGTTGATGAAATGTTACAGGAAATGTATTTCACTCTTCAGCTTTGTTTGTTCTTCTGGTAGTACTGTATTATATTGCCTATGTTCTTTCCATACCGTTCATCAGGTGCTGAACAGTGAAGACAAAGAAACCATGATGTAATCTTTCAAGTTGTACTGAATATGACCTGAGCTTGACAGTAGTAAGGAGTACTCATATATCGGGGACTAGTGTCCTACATAACAGTATCCCTTTTTTCTTTTTTTTCCAGTAGAGATGAGACCCTACATTGACCTTGGTTCTGCACCTGGGTATTATTTTGTTTTTGTCCTGAGCTGGGGCTGATATCTGATGGTTTCTGATGTCGATACTTAAGTTAGTGTTCTGGACTCCCATCAAAGAGTAGTACCCCTTAATCCATATGTTGATATCAAAGAGCGGTACCCCTTAATCCATATGTTGATATCAAAGAGCAGTACCCCATAATCCATATGTTGATATCAAAGCGTGGTACCCCTTAGTGCATATGTTGATATCAAAGAGCTTTACCCCTAAATCCATATATTGATATCGCAATGGCTCATAGCCCATTGTCCTATTATGTACAACTAAGCACACTGTACTGGCTACTGAAACAGTGACCTCTCTTCCCAAGGTAGCTGACTTAGCAGGCATTCTCTGTCCTTTTTGTGGAGGTGTGCTTAGTGGTTCCTCTGCCCTACCAGTGCATCTCCCTTCAGCTGTAGCCATCTCTGAAGTAATGACCCCATAAGCACAGATAAATAGATGACTACCAACTACATAACCAGTAGCACATATGGATAATCTGCCTCATTTCATTGCTAAATGTGAGTCACCAGCAGCCCACAAGGTTATCCAGTCTCTGCTACCCTAAGTCACTTCACATACCTAATTAGTAGCACAAACAGCTGTTCGGTCTTTGTTGACCTAAGTTTGTTCTCTGAACTGTGTCACTAGGAGAACAGATGATTACACATCATGTGTCACCCTAAGCAGCTTCTCTAACTTAGGGCACCAGCAGCAGAGATAGTTACACATCTTTTGTCGTCATAAGCTCCTTCTCAAACCTGTCTCAACAGCAAAGCTGATGGTTGGCTGCTCTCTTTCACTTTCTAAAAGTCTCACTGCTTGGTACTGTGCAGATCGAGAGCTACAGCATTCTGTTCTGATCAGCCCGCACTGTTAATAACCTGCATAGCTTTGGATACAGGTTATCAGGTTCCATCACCATACTGTTAAGACTCTCCATATCCTCGGATGTAGCCATCTTATTCCATCATCTACATCACTGATATCCCGCATATCCATGGCCACTTAGCTGTTTCCTTCATTCTACCTGATATTGACCTGCATGTACTTGGTTTTATCTCACCTGTTTCCATCACCTCCATTGCTGATCTCCTGCACATCCACAGTTACAGCCCGACAGTTCCCATCAGAACCACTGCTGATAGCATATTCCTGGATACAGCACCTCTGTTCCATCAGCCCCACTGCTGATGCCCTTTACATCCATCAGCCCCACTGCTGATAGCATATTCCTGGATACAGCCCCTCTGTTCCATCAGCCCCACTGCTGATGCCCTTTACATCCATAACTGCAGCTCCTGCATGCTACTATCAGCACCACTGCTTGCAACCTTAATATCTTTGGATACAGCTCACGTGTTCACATAAGCACCAGTGTGATACCATATATATGTCCCTGTAAGCAGACCATCTGTTCACATAAGCACCACTGTGATACCATATATATGTCCCTGTATACAGACCACCTGTTCACATAAGCACCGCTGTGATACCATATATATGTCCCTGTATACAGACCACCTGTTTACATAAGCACCGCTGTGATACCATATATATGTCCCTGCATACAGACCACCTGTTCACATAAGCACCGCTGTGATACCATATATATGTCCCTGCATACAGACCACCTGTTCACATAAGCACCACTGTGATACCATATATATGTCCCTGTATACAGACCACCTGTTTACATAAGCACCGCTGTGATACCATATATATGTCCCTGCATACAGACCACCTGTTCACATAAGCACCGCTGTGATACCATATATATGTCCCTGTATACAGACCACCTGTTCACATAAGCACCGCTGTGATACCATATATATGTCCCTGTATACAGACCACCTGTTTACATAAGCACCGCTGTGATACCATATATATGTCCCTGCATACAGACCACCTGTTCACATAAGCACCGCTGTGATACCATATATATGTCCCTGCATACAGACCACCTGTTCACATAAGCACCACTGTGATACCATATATATGTCCCTGTATACAGACCACCTGTTTACATAAGCACAACTGTGATACTATATATATGCCCCTGCATACAGACCATCTGTTCACATAGGCACCACTGCTGACACCATATATGTGCCTGTATACAGCCCTTCTGCTCACATAGGCACAATGAGGGACAATGAGGCTAAATCATGTGCAAATTTGTTGTTACCCATCCTTGGATACAACTCATCTGTTCCCATAAGAATTACTGTTGATTCCATTTTTACCTGCGGTTTTCATAAGTTTTATCCATCTTTGATTACCAGTAGAACTAAATGATACAGGCATTAAGACAGCTTATCACCTAAAGTTTCTCAAACTGCTTGGCTTTATCTCCCGCTCTCATCACGCATGTCTCTTCACAGTTCAACAATTCTAAAAGGCATCAACATGACTCAGTTATGGATGGCCATTTCATGCATCAATTTAGCACAAATGTCGGTGTTTTTATTTTCTGTAACTTACTGCCTTAGATTTATTTGTGACAACCTTGTGTTTGTGAGAGATTTCATTTTTTCACTCTCAGGTAAAATTATATTCTTTTCTTTGATATTTTGCTGTGTCCTTTTCCAGACAGGTAGTGGTGTACTTAATCTAGGGCCTTGATTTCAGTATGTCTGAACCTGTGTTACCTGTAGTATGGTCTAAGGCCTTGATTTCAGTATGTCTGAACCTGTGTTACCTGTAGTATGGTGATTCCACATAGTGTTGGACAAGGTAGGAGGTTGGCATAATGGTTAAGATGTTTACTTCACAGGCACAAGGTACATGGTTTGATTCTTACATGGGGTAATAAGCTAGGCTTAAAAATGACCCACAAGGGCAGTTAGCCTAGTAGTAATCCAGTCTATGAACCCATATACATTTAGGGCTAGCAGTTGGTATAATGATTAAAATGTTTACCTTACAAACATAAGGTACAGGTTTGATTCTCACCTATGAAGGGGAATTCAGCTAAGCTTAAAATGACCCACATGGACAGCTAGCCTAATACTTACTTATGAACATTAGTTATGTTGCCTAGGCAACACTATTAAAACAACACATTGTACAGTCTGCTTAAAATTTAGTTGGGCTGTCCATGAAAGAGACATAAAAATGTCATCACTTTCTGATGAAAAGGGCCCTTTTGGGAAAGCCACCAATTTCAGATCTGTGGTTGTCATCGGATTCTGACACCAGATCTTTGACATTAACCTATATGTTTAGTAGGTATAGATCAGCTGAACAGCTAAAGTCCATTGTCTGTCAGCAAGGCCCTCTCCACAAGTTAGTTCAAGTTGTGACTCCCATATACGCTAGTCAGTTCACATAATCCCAGATTTCCACATGCACTGCTCAGTCTGTGAGGTCCAAGACTCCCAAATGAACTGCTCAGACTGTGGGATCAAAGTCTCCCACATGCACTACTCAGTCCATGGGATGCCAGGCTCCCATGTGCACTGTAAAAACTAGGGGACTGGTTATGTAGAGGTTTATGCCTATTTTGATGATTTTGTCAATTATACCCAGGTGGGGTATTGCATCAAACACCTTAGCCAGGTCCAAGTATGCAGTATGCACAGTTTCCCCTCATCTGTTGCCTTGGTGACCTTCTCAAAGAAGTCCACCAGGTTTAGTAGGCATGACCTTCCTTTGACAAAACCAGACTGGGCAGGTTCCAATCCCTGAAGGTTGCCTGTATATTTTTTGATTATTCCCATGATAATCCTTTCCATGGCTTTGTATATTAGACTGCTCAGACCAAAGGGTCTGTAGATTCTAGGGTCAGTTCATGGTCCACCCTTGAGAAGTTGGATAACCTTTGCAGTCCTCTATTGTCATGGTGCAAAGCCTATTTTGAGGCTACAGTTGAAAACTGAATCAAGTGGTCCCAATAGGTCATGTTTTAGGCTGTTTAGGAAGCATCCCAGGATCTTATCGGGGGCCATTAACACTGAATTTTGATTTAACTAGTGCCACCAGGACTTGCTCCCTGCAAATATTTGGGGTGGTTATGCTAGTAGGTATTTCACTGAGAGAAGCGGGGGGTATGGTGGGGTGAAGTTTAAAGTTTCAGCCGAATTTGTCAGCCAGCAGATTCGGTAGGTCACTCTGATCAGTGAAGGGGATACCTTTGACCAACAGTTCTGAACACTGTTGTGTGCTAACTTTGACATTATGGGAATAGCTGTAGAAGGCCTTGTGGTAGTCTTTCATCTGTGAGAATATATTGACCTTTTAATTGGCCTTCTTGGGCTTAATTAGTCCTCTAAGTTTCCTGTTCTGTGAGCTCTTGTCATTATGGGAGTTTGTTTCTGATTTTAGCCGTGATTTTTTTTTTCCTTTTTTTATATTTCTCACTAACATTAGTTTTGTTTTGGCCTTACTTCTAATAGGTAAAGCAGCTTCTGTAGAGACATTTTCATGGTTGTACCAGGGTCTCTGTGAACAGTTCTGCATGGGTTGTTGTGAACTCTGGGTTTGGAGGGCCATTGAATGTGGACAGATTAAGTGATAGTTTTTCCAAATTCTGTGCCCCTCTTAACCTAGAGTTCACAGCAACCTATGCGGAATTGTTCACAGAGACCTTATACAACCATGTAAATGACTGTACAGAGGCTGCTGTGCCTACTAGAAGGATCCCAGACCCCCACATCCATTGCTCAATCCATGGGATCTTGGGCTGTTACATCCACTACTCAATCCATGTGGACTCCCACATCCACTGCTCAGTCTGTGGGATCCCAGAATTCCAATCCACTGTTCAGTCCGTGGGATCTCAGACCCACACATCCACTGCTCAGTCCAAGGGGTCCCAGAACCACACATCCACTGCTCAATCTGTGGAATCCCAGGCCCCTACATCTACTGCCCAGTCTGTGGGATCCCTGCCACCCCAAATCCACTGCTCAGTCCATGGGATCCCAGACCCCCACATCCACTGCTCAGTCTGTGGGATCCCAGACCCCCACATCCACTGCTCAGTCTGTGGGATCCCTGCCACCCCAAATCCACTGCTCAGTCCATGGGATCCCAGACCCCCACATCCACTGCTCAGTCTGTGGGATCCCAGAGCCCCACATCCACTGCTCAGTTCATGAACTTCTAGCTTAACTTGTAGCGTATCCTTTGTTTTGAACAGCAGGGAAAATCAAATACCATTTTAATTGTTCACACGTCCACGTAAAAAACATTTGAGCAGACAGAACCAGCTCATTCTATGTTCCCTCACCTCAGGCACCATTCTACACCAGTAATGACAAGTTGACAAAAGCCATTATGGGATTATATAGTTTGTCAGCATTAAACTCTACAATGGCCAAGAGGAATTGGGAGTGTATCCCACCAGACTCAAACTTTATCCTTCTGTCCAATGCCACATTCTCTACTGTTTTTTCCACAATAGTGAGTCTTAGAGGGTCCCCCACAGAAGAACGTCAGCTGAAAAGACCGAAACCCACATAACTGACACCACATGGTCGACAATCAAAATGCCGACAATGGGGAAACGGTATGTTTCCATAGTGTGGAATGGAAACATTTCCATTCCTGCGCTGTAGTGCGATCCCACGGGGGGGGGGGTTCAGGTGGGCATAGCCCCCCTGCTAGCACAAAAAAGGAAATTGTATTTTCCTTTTTTTGTGCAATAATTACGTTGTCGGTGTTTCGATTGTCGACCATGTGGTGTCAGCTATGTGGGTGTCGGTGTTTTGCGCTGTCGTTCTTGTGTAGGTAATCTGTCTTAGATTACCTACTCACACCAACAGGCCACAGCATCGAATGTCTATGATGTCAGCATCACCCTTTCTGAGCTATATTGATTTAGAGCTGACGCCATCTCAAGAAGATATGTTATCAGTCTTCCTGACTCCGTTGTCAGTGCAGGCTTGTTACCCAGCACACCATGGGCCACTGTTAGAATTTTTTATATCAACTGTCTAGGCATACCCAGCACCCATAGCTCTACTGCAGTCTTTCTGGACACTAAGTATGCTGATACTTGATGCTAATAGAATCAGGTTTGCTCTGATGGTCCTTTTACTCTTAGTGAATCTTATTTTATTGTGCACCAATTTCTATGAAATTAATGTTGGTACAATATCTTACTTTAGCATCACAACTGATAATATCCCATTCATAGTGTATTCAGATGGCATCTGGACAACAACCAGCAGTGGTTCTGAAATGGCCATCACTGTCCTCAGCTTTCAGTTCATTTGGATCCCTTGACCCTATTAAGGCACAGAAACCGTCCATATAGGTAAGCCTGTTGAAGCCTCTCTTACCAGACCAGGCAGCTAAGAGACTGCTGTGCTCATACGAACCAATGATTACCGAAGATAGACCATAGTTATAGATGAATGATTGCAGTAAGTGCATAACTTTCATATACAGCCTGTATGCTCCCATCAGCCCCACTATTTATACCTAACATATCCTTGGATACAACCCCTCGCTATGTATCAACTACCCTTATGATCCTGCATATAGCTGTTCTCAGAAATGTCTCTCATAAGGGCTGTAGTTTTATATTGATGCCGCTGTTTTTAGTATACGAACACGCATGGCTGTGACACATTGAAGCATGACCAGGGTGTGATAGTATCTCAGTATGCAAGCTCATATACATATAAACACTCATATGTAAATAAGGTACTAGTTCCAGTGATGAAGGTTAAGCTGCATTACGTAGATACAAGGAAACCGAATGCCTACATGTACAGTTTGCAAATATCCTGGTTGTCTTAGTAACAGTACAGCAAGTAAGGCAGGTTACAGGCATTGCATGGAAAGTCAGGGTGTGTGGAATCGTTTGTAGTATGATCGAATGCAAATAGTTTACATGTACAGATTGGTACATTAGGATTATTGGTGTCTCAGAAGTAACAATGTGACGTTTGCTTTGTACTGAAAATGAAAGGTACAAAAGTGTAATGCATCAAATGACAAACAATTAACTGAAGCAAAATACAGAGTTACACAGAAAGTGCCACATTTGTGAAATAGGAAGAGCTGGGTGGATTGTTGTTGCATATTTCCACAGTGAATCTTATTCCATAATAATGGCTGTTCAGTGGCTCGTGGGATTAAGAACATGTTTGTCGTGCCTTTTGAAAAGGAAGATTCTCTGGAAAAGTGAATGAGCAGAGAACAAATATATGAGATGCCTACAGATCCTTGATAGAATCTGAAACAATACAGTGATGGTAGAAAGACAGATATATAAAAGTAAACCCAAGTAGTAATATCTTAGACTGACCGTCTCTTTACTCATGTTGGCATCTACTGTCTGGTCAAAGCACCATCTGGGTTTCAGCCTGGACTACCGATCTTTAGGTTTTCCATCTGGACACATACTGACAAATCAGCCACTGAACTTGGACTACTTTTAGCGTCTTCCATCATGGTGTGTGTTTGGTCAGTCAGTTAGTGAAAAAGACCAGTGGTATTTTCAGGCTGCTGACTATCCTTTGTTCCTTCACTGCTCATGCTGGCTGGTCAGTCAGTGTGCCGTCAGCTTTAACTTCTGTAATGCTTTTTTTTTTTTAATTTCTCCAAGTCTTTTGGGTTTCTAATAGCATGACAGGAATGGACCCAATTCCTAAGTCAAAGTATGATTAAAGTTCATGAAATTAGTATTGTTTCACTCTTTGATGTCAGCCAAAAGTGCTCTTTGCAGCACCCGCAATGTGCCCAGTAATGACTCCTGCAATTTTTATGGAGTTACATGTTTTGGTAACATATCTAAATATAATTGTAGATTTTTTTTTATATGATCTGTTGCTCCTACTACTATTGGAACTATTTGGGTATCTTTCTTCCATATTGCTGTCATTTCTGCTTTCACATCCTGATATTGTATTATTTTATATCTCTATGTACATAAGACTGTAGTTATTGGGTGTGGCGATTTCAATGATCAATACTACTTTTGACTTCTTTTCATGTACCAGTATATCCAGTTTTCTGGCATCTGTCTTCTGAACAGTTGGTAATGGGTGATTCCATGTGATTTAGACTTCATGATTTTCTATGATGCTTTGTGGCTGATGTTTCCAGTGTTTTTCAGCCAGTTCAGTACCATAATGTTTGCACAAATTGCCAGTGCAACAGTCGTGCCACATTATTTTGCCTTTCAGTATATATATGCATTAGTTACTTATCTTTAGATAAGCTGTTAAACCCATGCCCCATCTGCCCGAGTTGCTGGTAGCTCAGGTGGGGGTAAAATTTTATTTTATTTTATTTATTTGCAGTTGGTTTACCAGGATAGTCCATTGGGCCAACAATAACCCGTTTTCAATGGAGTCTTGGGGAGAAAAGCTCCAAAACAAAGGTTACAAAAAAGATTACAGCAGTTTACAATTTCAGTCATTTGTGGGTTCAGGACAAAACAAAGATTGAGCAGTTACAATGCAATTTTTAAGTTTCATTTCGTAGAAAACCATGATTTAAGCAGGTGCTATAAAAATTTGTAGGTTACATTTTGTAGAAAAACAAAGCATTGCTGTAGTAAATATATAGTTTCTTGAGTGGAATAGTAGGATTAGAGAATTATAAGATGTCATTACAGTTGGCTTATTATTTGGTGTCTGGTAATATGATAAAGTTGCCTGTAGGAAGTGGAGAATAGGCTATGAGGGGTGGGAGCAGGAGCATTCCCATGAGGATGTTAGATGTGAGTGCAGTGATTTTTTAAAAGCAGGGAGGTTGGTGGTGATACGGATGGAGGGAGGAAGGGAGTTCCATAGGCGTGACAGGGCAAAGGACAGGAGGTTTTGCCCTGGAGAGTGAAGGGGTTTGTACAGTTCTATTAGGTTTTGGTTATTAGATCTTAGGAGTCTTTGTGGCAGGTGCATTTTAAAGGTAGAGCTGAGAGAGGGACAGAGGGAGGGATGAAAAATTAGTTTGTGAGCAAAAGTGAGCTGAGTATAGGAGAGATGGTTGGGAAGCTCTAGCCAGTTAAGTTTGTGGAGAGATGCACAGTGATGGGTAGATGATTTGTGGCTAGTGGAAAATTTGGCAATTTTATTATAACAAGAGGACAGTTTTGTTTTGAGAGATGATTGTAGGTTTGTTAGGAGAGGGGCACCATAAAGGAGGGAAGGGATGAGAAATGTAGTAGCAAGAGTGAGCTTAGTAGATGTAGTGAGGAATCGATTGTGTTGGTAGAGCATGTCAAGTTTTTGGTGTTTTTTTATGTTTAGTTGTAGGTGGCTATTGAATTTAAGCTGGTCATCAATCTGGACTCCTAGTAGCTTGGTTTCAGATACCAGTTCAAGAGGTGTGTTATTCTGGCTAGTGATGGAGAATAGATTTCTATCAATGGTGTTGGTTTTTGAGGGGGTAAATACCATAAGTTTGGTTTTTGATGCATTGAGTGCTAGATGATTGTCCTTCATCCACTGTTCTGTGGTAGAGAAGGCGTCTTGAGTCAGTTTTAAGAGAGCGGAAGTTCCCCGATGGCCTGGCCAACTTTCCTCCTAGTACTACTCACCACTCTCTTTTAACTTCTAGCCAGTGTCCACATCCTTTATCAGATCCCTTTTGAAAAAACTGAAGCCAACCACCCTTTCAGCCGATCTTCTGCCGGCTGAATACCTGCAAATTGCTGCAGATGTCGTAGCCTACCCTATCTCAATCCTAATTAACAGAACCATAACCGAGGCCTCAATCCCCTCAATTTGGAAAATATCCTATGTTATTCCACTCCACAAAGGAGGTTCATCCACAGAACTATCCAACTATAGACCTATAGCCATACTATCACCACTTGCCAAAATTTATGGAAAAGTGCATGCACAACCAACTAATGCTCTATCTAACCCAAAATAAACTACTCACAGACTCTCAACATGGATTCAGACCCCATCATAGTACAACCACTGCCCTCCTCTCTTTTACTGAAAACATTAATCTTAACCGGAATAATAAAAAAATATCCTCCGCTCTCTTCCTGGACCTATCGAAAGCCTTCGATATGGTAAACCATCAGTACTTCTATATACTTTAAAAACCCTGTATCTAGATACTCCAGCCCTTGACTGGTTTCAAGCTTACCTCACTGGGAGACAACAAGCAGTAATGTGGCAAAACAAGCTCTCCTGCCTACTACCAAATACCATAGGAGTTCCTCAAGGTTCCATATTAGGACCTCTCCTCTTTTCAGTCTTCATAAACGACATCCAAACAGTCATCCCTGAAGCCACCTGCATTCAATATGCAGATGACTCGACTATAATATGTTCCAATGCCTCTCTTGCAAATCTATTAACTACCACCCAACATAGCTTCACCAAAGTCGAAAACTGGCTTGCCAACCATCTCCTGATCTTAAATCCAAACAAAACCAAGTTACTTCTCTTCTACCCAACCAATAGATCTCCGACTGAAAACTTCACTATAAAATCCAATAATGGGACCATCATCTCCCCAGACACCTATACAAAGCTATTAGGAGTAAACATTGACAATAAACTCAGATTTGATATACATATCAACCAAGCCATTAAGTCAGTCAACAAGAAACTTGGGACCCTATATAGAATTAAAGCCTTCCTTACCCGAATGCCAGGGCAGCCACAGCCCGTTCACACCTTCTCTCTACCCTACTATATGCCTCTCCTGTCCTCACTCACCTTAACAAATCTGATCTGGCCAAGCTCTCATCCTGCTATAATCACATTGCCAGGTTCGTTACAGGCCTACCCTACAGAACACACCACTGTACTAACCTGAAAAAGCTTGGATGGATAGAATTCCACACCTTCTTCACCAGTCCCAACTCATAGAGGCCTTCAAAATCCTTAAACAACCTGAGAATACCCCAGCACTAAAAAACGTAATGACTCCCTACTCCAATCTAAGCTGCCTTCGCTCAGCAAACAGACTCCTTGTCCAAACAACTAAATCTCTCAACCTAGGTGGTGACGCGCTATTTGCCAACACCACTGGTAAAATATGGAACTCTCTCCCAAATAACATCACACTTGCAACTTCTCTAAGTCAATTCAAAAATAGTCTAAAACTCCACTTCAAGTCACACTGGCTATGTCCTTGCTCAAACACAGACTAGCTCTGTGCCATTAACTAAAACAAACAACTAGCTAAGATGATAAGTACTTTGTATACTGTGATAAAGAAATATGTATCCTGTCTAACTCTATGTCATTATACTGCCTACCGTCCTTGCTAATATGTTATTAGTGTTACATTTGTAGTAATCTCAGAAATAGTAATGGCAGTCTTGTACTTGTATGTAAATAGCCTATGTTTTTGTTAAGTTCTTTCAGCTCATTTACTGTACCTAATTATCAATGTAACTCTGTTGGAGCTTTTCTCCCCGGGCCTCTGCTGAAAAAGGACATGTATCCAGTCGGACCATCCCGGTTAAATGTAAAATAAAATAAATAAATACCACCACAGGTGTCCCATGAAAAGACACTTCTCACCTAGAGGGAACCCAGTCAACAAAGGATAAATAAAACTGAGTTACTTCTGGGCTGTACATGCAGCTTAAGTGTCTCAGCAGAAACTAAGGAAAAGGCGATTTCAAGAAGTAAATTGTTACACTCAGTCCCAGTTCTGGAATGTGGTAATATGACTAGGGGAAGCCAAAAAGGAATTGTGACTTTTAATAGAAATATGTTTGCAAATATTGTGAAAGTGGTCAGAACAGGTGCCTCATTACTGTGGGGGAAGTAGAGAATGCAGGTATTGTCGTACACATGAACAGAACTGAATGTTTCCGAATGCCTCATTGTCATGTACGTAGATGGTACAGGAACTACACTTACAAAAAAATTAAGGAAACAATAAAGCAGAAAAGTTTAACTAAATATTGCAGTAGTATTCACATGAAGAAAGGACACAGGTAAAGGGCATGTAGGGACAGAAGGTTACAGTTTAGCTGCAGAGTTATCCAGGCATTTTTATTATTGCTGTGGTATATTTTAATCTTTATCTGTCAGCTGTTTATTATAGAAATTTGCAAACAGAATGCAGAAAAGGCCAATGTACATCTTTTTAACTGTTTCTTCTGTTTTTCCTGTGCAGGCTGTAATGTTCCACTAACTTACCTGTTGAAACTCTTTGAGAAAAATGAGAAGATTCCACCTGGTGATATGGATGGTGAAGAGAAGGTGCTAGAAGCAGAGCTTCCTGATGGCTCTGCTGGCAGTAAGTAGTTTGTTTGATATTTAACTGACCGCGGTTAGGAATAAATTAATCTGGAGGAGGCAGAGGAATGAATGTACCATTATGGATGTTGCATTACTACTAGAAATCAGACAGATTCATGGTCTGCTTGCATTCTGATCGACCCAGATGAATAAGGACTTCATCTAAATTGTGCCAAGTCTACAGCCTTGTAAAGATTAATTGCATATTTGTGGCTCTTTTTTTTACACGATGAAGGTGTGGGCATGAAGTTATGAACAGCTGCCGGAAACGTTCAGAAGGCTTGGGAAAATTAAGTAAAGTAATTGTATTTGGGGTAAAATTAAGGAGCAGGATAAAGGCCTAAGGCTGAAAGTTTGAAAAACATAACATTGCCGATGTAAAGAAAGGTAAGCAGTGAGATCATCATGAGTCCAAAGGAGTAGGACTTGGGAACTGGGTATAGATTTTCGTGAGTCCTACTGATGGACAGGGAGAGGAAACAGTAGCTGAGTGGAACAGTGTGCCCTGAATTCTCAACCTTTCGTGATTCCGTCACAGGTGGGAGTGGAATTTATGTGCGTTAATGAACAATAGCAACATTTATTTTGTGCAATAATTAGATGCGCATTGTATTTCCTTAATGTAAAAATATTGTAAGATTTCTCTGTAAAAGTAATCTTGAGGCATCATGCCAGGTAAGAAAAGAAGGTGTTAATCTATCTGTACACTCGGGTAGAGACATAAATGGAAGTGAATATAAAGGGAAATATATTTTTAGATGAAACTTTAATGCAGGTATAACATTTCAATCTAAAGTGATAAATGTTTATTTTGTGGCAGACCACAGCAGCATGCTAGGTGCACAAATGCATAAGTCTGATGCCCAATTTTTGGACAGATTTAAAAAGATCACAAAAACTAGAGACAGCACACATGGTGAGGGTTATATAATAAAAATGAGGATTTTTATTGTGAGCGGTTTTGTGTTGTTCATTCAGTGCTTCTTCAGACATTAAAAATTTAAACATACATTCAGACATCTGAAAACAAGGAATACCAGTCAAAACGTTGGAATTTGTATACGTCACTGCAACATCAATATTTGTTGCATGAATCATTTAAAATGGTAAAAAGCTCGATTTCATCTAAAGTTTATTTAAATTGTGTATCATTTTCTCTCAAAAGCAGAACTGCAGTGTCTATATGATTCGAAATGCAGCAAAGACAAGTTGTTAAGTCAAATTATTGTGAATGCTTTGAGTCACTCAGAATTTCCTTTTTTTATAAGTACAAACTAAATAAAAAACTGTACATAAAACAAAATAAAATAGTCGCTATTTTGTCATAAAACAAAGTTTAATGCATACAAAGGTAAGCGCTTTCACAACAGCTTCATCAGACCTATAAAAACATATCCCACAAGCACTCAATATATAGTGATAGCTCTAATTGACAGCAAATAACTAGCCTATCAGAACCATTAATTAACCACCAATTGTGTAAGACAAATGCACCCTACAGTGCACATGGCACAGCACACACAGCAAAAAAAAAATGTATATATATATATATATATATATATATATATATATATATATATGTATATATATATAAAATAAAAAAAACAGTAGATTAAAATAAAAATAAAAACATAAATATAAAGTCATCTAACATAACCTTAGGTCCGTAGCCGGCGACCTTTCAAAAATGGGCTTAAGGGGAATTTTCTCATTAAGCCCCCTACCATGGTCAGCTGTTAACCTAATATTCCACTTCACCTCCCTGGTCTGTGTATAATTAACTGCATCTCCGTCACGTGGACTATGTTGCACCACATCTGTGTCTATAAACCTAAACACGTGATCATTCCCTTCAGCCATAACATGTTTAGAAAGAGGATTATTCAATGAACGGACATGGACGCCCTAATCCTATCCTTTAATCGCCTGTCCGTCTTGCCCATATAAAATGCTCTACAGGCCTCACAACAACTCAGACAAACAACATGAGGAGTCAAGCAGTCTGCATTAATCCTAAAGTAGCCTGTATCTGGATGTAAAAACTGACCACTATTATCAATGAAACCACAACAGTTACAGTTCCCACAAGGGTTGGTCCAGCCGCCAGATAGAGTAGACACACAGTATCAAACTTCTGATAACAAAGTAACCTCTTAACGGATCTTCGATTCTTGTAGCAGCATCTAGGTGTACTGCCTACCAGATTACTAATACCAGGATCGGATGTTAAAACACCCTAGTGTTTCTTAATCACCTGTGAGATCAAATTAACATCTGAAGTATATGAAAGGGACAATGAGATAGGCCTACCAACCTCTATGGCTGATCTTTCCTCCTGAACATCAACTGGTCTGTGGAAGAAATAAGCTCTCCCCATAATATCCCTTAAAACAGGGATCAAGGCCAATTGTCCTTCTGTCTCTTATTCGGGCCATACCCTCTCATGCTCAACCTTCTTCTCAGATCACATATCTCTGCTTCAAATCCTACATCTGTAGCATTCAACCTGGAAACCCTAAGCCCCTGTCCCCTTATTATATTTCTGAATACATGTTTGGGATGCATGCTACATCTATGCATGCTACATCTATCCAGGAGGGTATTTTTGTAACTCCCTATAAACATGGATATCTAGTCTACCACCTGCTGATATACCCACAGTAATGTCCTAGAAATTAACCTCAGTCTTAGATGATACCATAGTGAACTTCAAAAACGGAGTGACACCATTAATATATTCATGAAAAATCTGTGACTCAAATTCATTACCTGTCCATAAAAAAATTGTCAACAAAACATCTATAGAAAAGAACATGTGCCTTAAAGTCAGGTGTACATATCATGCAATCCTCTTCCGACATAGCTATCACCATATTGACGTAGCTGGTGGCACTAGACTTGCCCATGGCTATGCCATGTTTCTACACATAAAAAGAGCCATCAAACAAGCACATTGTTACCCAAAATTATCTCCATACAAAAACATAATAAATCAATGAACACATCATCATAACAACTATATTTAATCAAGTAGCGCTTCATATCACTGTAAATAAGTACTGAAAGTCCATCGTAACCAAGCAATAATTAAATAATGGTAGGCCAGCAGTATAATTATATAAATCACCTAGAAAATGCTTAGAGGCTCATAAGAGGTACACATTAGTGTCTAGAATAGGGAGTAGCTTCTTCTCAATGAATAGGGAAAAAGGTTCCATACACCAATTACGGCCTGCAATGATAGGTCTCATGGGAGGGTTCAGAACATTGTCATGGATCTTAGGGAGGCCCTGTATAACAGGGATGAGTGGATTTTCAAATAAGTAATTGAACAAATCTAAGTTTACAGTCCCAGTACTAAGACAGGCATGCAGAGCTCTACGTATGCTCAATCTTAAGATATTTATAAAACCAGCATCAACAACCTCTTAAAAAATTAATATTTTGCAGCATACACTTCATTGATTTAAGGTAAAATACCTTGTTCATAATAATAATCGAGCCTCCTTTATCGGCCGGTCTAATAACCATTGTGTTGTCATTTTGTAAACTAGTTAGGACCAGCCGCTCAGTACAGCTCAGACTGAAACGTCTATTCGTAAATGAAAACGGTTCCTTACCGATATTCAGGACATGCAAGTCATTCTCCACCAACTTATCAGAAACATTGACTAAAGGGTGCATACTAGGAATATATACACTCGGTTTCTTAAGTCCAAGATTATTGACACTAGTTGACAAATCACCAAACTCAATCTTCAAACAAATATTTCTCAAAAACAATTTTAAATCTATAATGGTATCAGCTAAATTACTATAAGGTTGGAATAACAACACCCCAACAACTATATTCCTAGACTTTTCTACACTGTGTACATTGTGAACGTTTCTCAACACTCAAGTCCACCCCACCATTATAAGGCCAACAGATCAGTGTATATATATATATATATATATATATATATATATATATATATATATATATATTAATATAAACATGTTTTGTAATATATTAAAAATTGTGGATAGATGTAAACTTATAATTTGACTGATATCCTGATTATTGTGTTGGTTAAGTGAAATCCAAGCAATGTTTCACAGGCACCTTATGGTTGTTGATCATTAATACCTTTTAAACAGAGTGAAGCACATTTTTAATACTACTGGTAAAGGGATTAACCATAAGGGTCAGTCATGTAATGCCTTGTGATTGTCAGGCTGAAGGATGCATAAAGATGCAGGCTAATGAAGTAATGTGAGACACTGGCTGTTTTCTACTTATCTGTTAAAAAGTGAAGAATTTAAGGAATGGGTAGTGAAAACTATTCGAAGGGTATTAGGGGCAGTCTTCAGAAGGGATAGCTAGTGTGTGACAAATGAAAATTGAATTTAATAAGACAGCAAAAGGTTTGGAAAATAAGTAAAAGGAATTATTTATAGGGACTGGCAAAGGTTAAAATATTGCAGAAGGAAAATCTCTCAGAAGAAGAAGAGGAATAACTGCAGAGTGCTAAAGAGAAAATAAGGGAGCACGTGGATGACATACACACATTTAGAAAATATGCTGTTAAGCATGTATTTTTGAATATAACTAAAACACAAAAACATTTAGCTTAATGGCTTAGGCAACAGAAAGTAGAATGGGCTGTAGCCAAACAGTGATCTACAACAAGAAACATGACCAGAGATCTTATACAGGTGTTAGAAATATTTTGGAGATTGTGTGAAAATATGTATAAAGCAGAGAGATGACAAAGTGAATAAAGTTGTTGTGGTTGTATTACTCAAAGAGGATAAAGATCAGTCAGGCCTGGTTTCATATATACCCATTTCAATTTTAAACCACAATTATAAAGTGTTTAGGGCAGCATAGCGGTGCAGTGGATAGCATTGTTGCCTGAAAGCAAGAAGGTTGCCAGTTTGATTCTCATCTGTGGCGGCTTCCATGTGAAATCTGCGTGTCCTCCCTGTCTTTGCATGGGTTTCCTGTGGGAGCTTCCTTTTCCTCCCACACTCCAAAGGCCAGCAGTAGGGGGAGTGGACACCCTGAAATTGCCCTCGGTTTGAGTGTGCATACATGTCACTGAATTCACCCTCGGTTTGAGTGTGCATACATGTGTGTAGTATGAAATGCTATAGTAGCAGGGCTAGCTACCCACTGGTGTGAACATTCACTCCAGATGATTGTCACTATTGATGTGACACCCCAACTCTGTGTAAGAATGGGGAGACAGGGTTTGTGGATGGATGGATATATTATAGGTGTTTAGCCAACTAAGAAAGTGGACAAAGGTGTTGCCAAAACTGAAAGCTATAAATCAGTTTGGTTTGGTGGAGGGAAGGCAAACTTTGACAACATTAATAGAACAATGAAGATCAAAAAGAAAGCAGAATAAAAGAAAATTCCAGTACTGTTGGTGAGTCTTGACACAGAAAAAGCATTCAGTAGAGTAAGTTGGGATTTTATTTGTACGATAGTGGTAGTATTTGTGTTCCCTTACAGAATAATAAAATGTTCAAATGTTCAAAACATCGTAGGTTCATAGGTTCATACTAGGCTATCTGCCCTAGGGCATTTATAAGCCTAGCCAGAGTGTGTTTGGCTTTCGCCACCCATTTTAAATTAATTTTGCTATGCCCTTTTTTGAGGTTAGTATACTGTGCCTCTGTCTAACAGTGACACAGAAGTGACCCGGGGTAAACCTACGATCTCCCATCCACTCATCAAGATTCCTCTTGAAGAGAGTCAATGAGGGACTCTGCCTAACCTGGACTGGGATTTTATTCCAGAGTGAAGGGAGCCTCTGGGTTATGAATCTGTCCTTCCAACATGTCCTATTTATTTCAGTGCTGAGGTTCAAGTCTCTCGAGCGCGTAGCTCGATGGGATTTGGATTTTCTGAGGTGCAGCATGTCCATTAATTCCGGGTTGGACATGGCTTTATATGTCAGGCACAGATTGCCTCTGAGCAGGCGGTATGCCACTGAGTAGAGCTGGAGTTTTTTTAACCGGGCAGCATATGGCATCTGTTTGAGCCCTTTGATCCTCTTGGTGAGGTACTTTTGGGGTCTTTCCAGTTGCTGCAGGTGTCTGGTAAGGTACATCCCAAAAGGGACATTGTACTCAATTATGGGCCTGATGAGGGATGAGTAAAGAGGCACGATGACCTCCCCTGATCTAGATGTGAATCCCTTCATGATTAGGTGAGCTATATAAAATGTGTTTCTAACCACTTTGGCCACGTGGTTGTCAAATGAGAGATTGCTATCAACTTGGGTCCCCAGGTCCCTAATTACTTCTTCCATACTTAATGGATTACCACCTATGTGGTAATTTTTGGGCACTTTGTTTTTGCCAAAGGGGATGACTATACACTTTTTGGCGTTTAGCTCGAGGCCATGGCTCTGGCACCAGTTGTCTGTTTCTATGAGGTCCTTTTGGAGGATGCTTGTGTCGGCTGGAGAGTCGATTATGGCACCCAGTTTGCAGTCATCTGCGAACTTGGTCAGCCACAGTCCTTCCGTGTTGGCCTGTACCTCCGAGAAATATATACTGAACAAGAGAGGTCCCAGGACTGAGCCTTGTGGGACACCACTTTTAACTGCTTTGGAGTTCGACATGGCTCCAGCAATTCTAACCATGTTGGTTCTATCCTTGAGCCAGTTTGCAACCCATCTAGTGACATAGGAGTTTATATTTAAGCTGGTGAACTTATCTATAATGCCCGAGTGGGGTATTGTATCGAAGAATTTTGCGAGGTCCAGTTAGGCTGTGTGGACCACCTTCCCCTTGTCAATGGCCTTGGTGACTGTTTCAAAGAAATCGACCAGGTTTAAGAGGCAGGATCTGCCCTTAAAGCCGAACTGGGTAGGATCCAATGTCTGTAGGTCCCCAATATCTTTATTTATGAGGTCCATGATGATCCTTTCCATAGCTTTGCAGACCAAGCTAGTCAGGCTTATAGGGCGATAGTTTCCAGGATCCGTTGAGGCACCACCTTTGTAGAGAGGGACCACTGTTGCTGTACACCACTCTTTGGGTACATATCCTGTAGTAAGGCTGAGATTGAACAGTAGTTTTATGTTTGGGTTTAGCTCTTCTTGGAGTTCATGTAGGACGCAGCCCGGGACATCGTCTGGTCCCATTGATGCTGTGTTTTTTGCTTTGGAGAGGGCGGCTCTTACCTGAGCATCTGAGATGTCAGGGGGGCTGCACTCTTCTGGGATAGATATTTGCCCTTTTAGTTGGGGGGGGGGGAGTTTGCACTGAACCTGTTGGCTAGGATGTTGGCAATGTCTGTGGGTTTGGTGTATTTTTTGTCATTTTGGACTAA
Source organism: Protopterus annectens (assembly GCF_019279795.1). NCBI lineage: Eukaryota > Metazoa > Chordata > Ceratodontiformes > Protopteridae > Protopterus > Protopterus annectens. The sequence goes on from NC_056728.1 coordinate 959,265,419, forward strand.
TTCTGAGCATATCTGGAATTCCCACCCAGGTTCCTAACATAACTAAAGAAAGCCTTGTGATTATCCTTAGTGTCCTGTGCAATTTTTCTCTCTAAACTGGCCTTAGACGATTTTATGAGTGCCCATATTTTTTTGCTAATACTGATCAGAGATGCCTTCCCTTTTTGGGATTTTACTCTATCATGTAGTAGCTTCCTCCTTCTATTGTATAGTTTGTTTATGGCTGGGGTCCACCAGACAGGACATCTGCCTTTGGAGGATTGGGTCTTGGTTTTATTTGGGATTGCATGAGCCATGCATTCCTGAAGGTGTTCATGGATTGCATTTATAAAGGATTCTGCGGTCTGGGCCGTATTTTCCACAGGCCTGGGGGCTTTGAAGGATTCCACGTTAGTTTTGAGGAGTGTGAAATTTGCTTTAGAGAAGTTTTTCACTGTGGTTTTCTGGGCAGGGGGTGGGGTCAGGCTGTGAATATCCAGTGAGATTAGTTTATGGTGTGATCTTACCAGTGAGAGATACACTTCTCGTCTGGAGCATAGAGTCCCCATGTTGGTGATGATCAGGTCCAGTATGTTTTCCCCTCTTGTGGGAGTGGTAACAAGTTGTTCCATAGCATTTGAGTTTATAAATTCTAGGAACCTTTGGGCTAGGGTGTTGGAGCTAGAGTAATGCTCCCAGTCTGTTTGGGTAGTTGAAGTTGCCCAATATAATGGTGTTTTTAGAGACCTTCATATTTTCCAGTGTTCTCAAGAAGGCCGAGTGGGGTTCCTGGGTTTGGGAGGGTGGTCTGTAGCAGGCTATAAACTGGAAGGCAGTTTTACCCACTGTTAGTTGCACATGGATAGTCTCTGATGCTTCGTGCTGTGCCACCAACCTGGAGGTGTGGGTATCTTCGACGAATATTGATACTCCCCCTCCTTTTTTGGTTCGGTCCAAGTTTTGGGAATGAAAACCATGGTATGAGGTATAACCTAGTAGTGCTGGGGTGCTCTCGGGAGCCTTGAACCAGGTTTCTGTTACTGCACAGATATCAATGTTCTCCATGCTAAGGAGAGTTTTGAGTGCGTGCATCTTGAGGTTTAGACTTCTGGCGTTGACTGTCATTACTCTTAATTTCTTATCCCTTGTGATACCTATGGAGGTGGGTTTGTCTTTTGAGCCTTGCCTAAAAAAAGGCACTATGGGGGTGGCAAGAGCCTTTGCCAATATCCGAAAGCCCAGGGGTGACAGGTGCAAGCTGTCCCTAGCGAAGCATCGTGGCTTGTCAAGCATGTCATCCCAGGCTGACAGGCATTGGATCCCCTTTGAATGACACCAATACTTAAGCCAATTGTTGAAATTGATCATCTTTTCTTCATATTGTGGAATCATTCTTGGTGAGGGTTAGATGCTACTCAAGGTCAGGGTCAAGGACACAGAAATGCATTTAAAGAGCTTGACATCATAAAGAGCTGGGCTAAATGCCCTCAAACCACTGATTTAAATTAAACTTAAATAGGGTTACTAATCAGGAAGTATCAGGGGTCAGAGGCGGCAATTAAGGTGGGACAGTAATTCAAGTCCAACCACTTCCACAGAGCACATTTTGTTATTTTTTTACCCAGAGGCAGTATTGTCACTATGACCTCATTCAGCTGAATTAAACAACAGCTTCCTCTAATTGCAGCATTTTCTTTCCTCAGAATATGTTTCCATTCCTAGAGGATGATCCTCTACTTTGACATATTAAAAAAGCACGACTTTAGCCGTTTCTCCCACTCTCTGACATTACTGCCCTAGTCTGCTTTTTCGGTCACATCATGCTGAAGGTGAATGAACTCTCATGATACTTTCAGTTGGAATTTGTCTACCTTGCTATTGTATCTCAATGCTTCTCTTCTGAAAGTATTTTTGCTAAGGAAAACAAACAAAAGGGTACAAGTAGCTCTTTTTTATTGTGACACACCAGCATGCCTCTCAACCTCTTAGCACAAAAAAATCTGGAAAAAGCCAAAAATAAGAAACTGAGAAACATGAATCCACAAATGAATGAAAGAAAGAAACTTCCGTAGTGATGCACAGAGGACAACTTGGAGCGAGCAATAACTTATAAAACTTCATTAACCAGGGTAAAGTGCTTTTGTTCCTAAAATTCACTGGAACTTCATCAGAACTGAAATATTAGGTTAAAACAAGCATTTAAATGTCCTTCCTTAGGGTCACACGATAAAATAAAAGGACCAATAGAATCACACAGTCTCATAATACTTCAGTTTTAAAACTGAATTAATTGAAACAGTTTCACTAAGAACAGTGTAACTAGCTGCATTTAATTTGATCTGTGCCATCTCAAACCACAAGCATCAAGATGTTCTTCCATTATTCTACCATGAATGTTTTTCTTAATTTGCTCTGTTACTACAAAGCCAAAGGTATGAGTGTCACATACCATTACATACTTGTGCAATGCATTAGTGCATTTGTTGTTTCTAATATCCAGGCTGTGTTCATAAATTCAAACCCTTAACCTCCTGGAGGTTTTACCCATATAGAAGGCAGGGAATTTTAGGCATTGGGCTAAGAATACCACATTTGTGGAGCAACAATTGTAATTCATGAAATAAGTTACTCTTCTAACTATAAACAGATTAACACAAATAATCTTGGAGTAATGTGGACAAAAACACATATCTAGCCTGGCTAACTCTCTCTATAATGTGTAAAAATCTGTTAACCATCTTACTGTGTGATTTAATTTAATCCTGACTTACACTCGGGATTAACTGTAACCTGTGGAACTTGTTTAACTTGCTTAGTTATGTAACCTCTGTAAATAGTCTGTTTGTAATATGTAATGCTGGTATTATGTAATGCTGTATCTGCTTTCCCTTGGAGCTTTTCTCCCCGGGCTTCCGCTGAAAATGGACATGCATCCAGTCAGACTATCTCGGTCAACAAATGTAAACTAAAATAAATAAATAAAACATTTTTGTATTCCAAATACTTTACGCCATCCACCTTGCTTTCTTTACTCCTTCCAAATAATTCTTTAAATACTTATCACTGCTATAAACATAAAATGGTTTCTCACTAATTTTACTTAATACACTGGGGTCTGTATAAAAAATACTTCAATTTGTATGAATACATTCAGTAATGGCAAAACTATCCAGTGTAAATGTAGATATAAACAACTTCCTGGCTGGTCAAGTTCCCTTCCCATCTCTCTATTACCTTGGCCATTAATACTCACAATAGGTAAATACCCTGTTTGTGTTTCTTAATAATCCCTCCTTGTCATATTTCATTTAAAAACTCAAAGGGGGGGTATCCTGTCTTCAAAAACATGTCCATAAGGATATCACATTCACAAAGAGAAGTATCAGGTTCAAATATCATTCTAGTCAATCTGATCAGTTGGCTTTTGATTTTTTTCGGATGTATAGGATGCCGACTGGAATAGCGATGATGTGAGTCTTGGTCGTTAATAATGCTGATTTCCTCACAGCAGGTATTTCTTGCTCACTAGTCAGTCCTGCTTCACCCTTAATGACCAAATGATACCAGCTGTATCAAAACCATACATTACCCACACCTAGACATGCTTTACTGCTAAACTACATTTCAAACATGATACAGTCTTACCTTGTCCTCCAATACCACTGCTGGTCATTCGTCTCCAATTCAGACCAGCTCTCCCCTTACAAGCTGCTTCATCTCTACCGTAGGATAGTAAAGCTCATTGCTGGCACTCCAACACCGTACATGTAAGAAAATACTGTCACACTATTACCCTACTCTAATCCAGGCCTTCGATTTATAAACTATCTGGTGTGGTGACGTGGTGCGAAACCCAGGCATTTGTCAGTCATGTAAAACCTGAACATCTATCCCAGTACAGACCTCCCAACCTGTTTAATTTCAATGTAAGAACCAGTCACAGTACGAATAATCTGCTACACAGCCTGTCATAAAATACTACCACACTATTACCCTACTCTGATCCAGGCCTTCGATTATAAACTATCTGGTGTGGTAGCGTGGTGCTAAACCCAGGCATTTGTCAGTCATGTAAAACCTGAACATCTATCCCAGTACAGACCTCCCAACCTGTTTAATTTCAATGTAAGAACCAGCCACAGTACGTCTAATCTGCTACACAGCCTGTCATTATGGGTGATGAAGTGTGGGGCGGTTATTAAGTTTAGACCTCCACTCTCAGGATATCCACCTGTGTGGAGTAGCCCAGGGTATAACCCTAGCAACAAGAACTGATTCTGCCATCAACAACCCTACATTTGACAGTATGTACTTCATTTCACAACATAACTGGAGCTGGAATTCTGTCTGGTTCTCTCAGTTCTAGGGGGCATTTGCAGTTGCACTGTACCCCATAAATGTGTTGCAGTTCAGTCACTGAAGGCTTTAATTTGAGCTTTTCTTTATTTAAGACTTTCTAACCTGGAAATTTGGCTGGTGCTGGGACCCTTTTCAGCCACAACCCGGGTGCAACAGCATCAAGCATCCTCAGGGAGTGAAATTATATGTCATACTGGGCATAGAGCTTTCATGTCATAGTGGGCATACAGCTTTCGTGTCATACTGGGCATACAGCTTTCGTGTCATACTGGGCATACAGCTTTCGTGTCATACTGGGCATACAGCTTTCGTGTAAAGCATGCAAAATCCGTGAATTACAAATCAAGCGCATTAAACAGTACCCCGTACAGACATTAATGTGGTAAACATACTTTAGTTAGGTGGATATTGAATAACATGCCAGAGGCATCATGTTACAGAGAACATAAATATGTGGCTTCCTACTGAAAAGTCTGCACTCAAAATGCTAAATGCCAACACGTGGAAAAAAAAAGACCAAAACTACAGTTCTTCGAATCTTGAGAACTTCATTCTTCTTTAAACTTGCTTTTTGCAAGGTGTCAAGTGCCCCACAACCCCCAACCTTACATATATCAACTCTGAGATCACCATAACTAGGAGAAAAAGAAATATTCCAGGAAATGGTCATCTCAGACATTGTATATCTAAGATCTATTTTTTGGCCATTCAGTCCCCATGTTTCAGGACTCGCTGTAGTAGACAACATTTCAAATGGTTACCAAATCTCGATTACATTTGTAATAAGATTTAAAAGAGGTACAGCATTTAGTAATGATTGCCCGAGATTACATAGTGAAGGAAAGACTAAAAAAAAGTGTATATAGATAGTTGTGAAAATGACTGTATACTTGTAAATACTACTTTATTCCTCAGCAGTGTTACTCACTTTATATACATGTAAAATAAGTCACACTTCTCAGGCAGAAAATACAGAAAATGAATACTTGCGCGCGTCTGTGTGTGTGTGTGTGTGTGTGTGTATGTATATATATATATATATATATATATATATATATATATATATATATATATATATTATATACATACATAAGTGAGTTACACTACTCAGCAGAAAGTGGCTACATATATATATATATATATATATACAACCTGAGTTACAGTGCTCAAGCAGAAAGTGATTACTTACATACTCAAAGTGAGTTACACTGCTCATGTAGAAAGTAACTACTTACATATAAACAAAGTGAGTTACACTGCTCGGGCAGAAAATGACTACTTACATATAAACATGAGTAGCAGTGCTCGGGCAGAATTATATTATATATATATATATATATATATATATATATATATATATATATATATATATATATATATATATATATATATATATACACAAAGTGAGTTACACTACTCTAGTGGAAAGTGACTCTTTACTTATACACAAAGTGAGTTAAAGTGCTCAGGCAGAGCTTTTTAAATATATACAAAGGTTGTATATTTGTATGTGGTGTCCAAATGTTGTATAGCTTTTCCCCCAATTCTGTGAAGTTAGTGATACTTTTGCGGTCTGAAGGAAGCCAGCTCCATTTAGCAGATATACATTTTCAGAGACTTTTTTCTCCTCTGTCAAGACAGAAGGGCAGGTGATGCAGAGTATTTGTTTTGTCATCCTGCTGTTGGAGGGAATATGGAGATGATTTTATTTGCAATATGCTATTGAGAGCAGGCAGTGACCATTGCTTAGCTTTTATACATGAGAGGATGGTAGGAGTGTGGGGCATGTTGTGATTGGTTCCGATTTTAATTTTCTGGTAGAATGCAGAGCAGTGTTCTAAGGAAACTGCTTAATAAACATGCATATGGCATTTTAGGTCATTTGGAACCTAGGTATTTTAGAGGATTAGTTTAGCAAAATAATAGGTAGGACACATTTGACTCTGGGGATGAAGACGTTTTTTGCTATGGCATTCCTGGCATCAGTGATGTGGTGGTTAGGAACACAGTAAGAGGTTTTTAACTGTGCAGTGACTTTAGTTATGTATGTTTCTCTGTTTTTTTTACATTTAGTTCTGGGGCAAGCTTAAACACAAAGTACTTGTATTCTGCTACTGATTGACTGTTTTTCAAGGTTTTTATTTGGTGGACATTCTACACTTGGAAGTTGCTGTAGAAGTTAATATTACATAGTCTTTGGTGAGTATGAGATAACATTACAGCACTTCTTTGGACATTTAGAGTGATTGTTTGACACAAGCCAATTGCATAGCATGTTAGTCTGTCTGCAGGTATCTTTTTTACTGTTGTAGGGGACAGACTTTAGACAGTATTATGCCATCTGCAGAGAGAGCGATATTTGATGTTGGGATAGTGTAGTGTCACAGTAGTACTGAGGATAGCATTGTTGCCTCACAGCAAGAGATTTCCCAGTTTAATTCTTAGCTGGGGTGCCTTCTGTGTGGCATCTGCATGTCCTCCCTGTGTTTACATGGGTTTTTTTTGGGTGCTTCGGTTTCCACCCACATTCCAAAGACATGCAGTAGGTGGATTAAACTGGCCATAAGTGTGAGTGTACATATATGTGTGGTGTGGAAGAACTACACTGGGAGGGCTAGCCACCTGGCAGTGTAAACCTTGGCTGTAGATGATTGTCATTATTGAAGTGACACTCCCACCCCATGTGCAAAATAGGAAAAAGGGGTTGTGGATGGATAGTAGGGTTAATGTCACTGGTGGATAAGAACGGAATTGGTCCACTAATGGAGCAGTGGGAGATCTGTGATGAAAGGGTGCCTACCTTTGTTGTGATATTGCTAAATTGCACTACATAGTTACTGAACCAGCACACTGGGCTAGAACCAAACCCATTTGGTGTAAGCTTCTTTAGTAATATGTTGTGATTTACCCTCTTAAAGGCTCTGCATAGATATATAAATAAAGCACCAGTCAGTTGTCAGCTCATAGCCTGATACAGAACCCCTCTATGTCATCCTTTAAGCAAAAACTCCATTATTTCGTCAGACTTTGACTACCCATTAATACACCGGGACACCTGTATTTTGAATGTAAGATATGTGCTAAAGATCATAGATTTAATAAATAAAATCTCCCTGGCCCAGATTGTCAAAGAACTTAGTAGAGTTCAAAATATCTTAGACCTGGTTCTTGCAAATACAGCACCCGTGCGTTCCATTCCCCTGGTAAATTCTGATCATAAACTGGTAACCTTTAAGATTTAACATTTTGATACTAATGGAGGAATGTATCACAGAAATCAGACATTTCAAAAGTACAAAGAACTACACTGCCTTTCCTGTAAACTAGTCTAGTGCAGATACAGCTCTGCTATATCCAGGACTGTTTGTAAGCTCCTGTGCGGTGCCAGTGTTTGCTCTTTGATGTTTCCCTTGATCTGCTAGGTCTGTTCTCTGCTGCACTTTTACTAGATTAGTTTAGCCTTTTACCAGACTTCTTCTAGCAATTATTGTAGCACAGAAAAGTGCTACCACCACTAAACATTCTACAAGGAAACAGCTCCAGTACTTTTTATTAAATGCCCACCCCTCCAGACATGTCTAAAGGTCAGTTCCCTGTGTTTTCTCCTATTAACCTGGTGAACTTGGGCATCCTGAGACAATGTATCAACTGCCTCATACACACTGACAACCCTCTCCTCTTACCTCCCAACACTCAGAATTGCGCAAGATCAACTTATATATCCAAATTGGAAGTCACGCACTCTCCAGCCAAGAATAAAATATCTAGTCAAGAGGAGAAGTTCAACACTTGCACCACAACACATGGAACACATAGCCCTCCAGAACACACACCAGCACTGCCTTCACATAAAAACACAAACCACACATGCACCTTCATGGAGGCTCTCAATAAAAATCTACCCAAACATCAGAGGCTTCCAAGGCAGAAACGCACTAGACCACCATAACACAACACTAATCTTGAGACGCACAACTCTCCTAAACAGTGTGCCACTCAACCAAAGCCCCTAAGGCAAACCAGCATGCCTAACACACTAGTCATAGTTGACTCGATGTCCCACTCACTAGGTTGAATAAAGAGAAAGTAACAGTCAGCTGCTTGTCAGGTACTAGGATCTGCCACATAGCGCATGCACTCAGGTCCCTCAATGACAAGTACAAATATGACTCTGTCATTGTACGTGTGGGTGCGAATGACCTGAGACATACCTCCCTGGACTACATGAAAAGAGGCATGGAGGAGCTCTTAGATTATGTAGCCCAGGCGGGTATGACCCTAGCCCTGAGCAGCATCCTACCATCACCCAGAATGATACCACAGTACAAGCAGAAAATAATTGATTTCAACAATTGGCTAAGTTTCTGATGTCATTCCAAGGGGATCCAGTATCTGTCTGCCTGGGATTACATGATTGCAGACCTCGATGCTTTGCCAGAGATGGCCTGCATCTGTCACCCCTGGGCTTCCAGATACTGGCCAAGGCTCTTGCCAGCCCTATAGTGCCTTTTTTAGGCGGTGTTCCAAAGACTAAATTGCCACTGTAACAGATACAAACAAATGCAATCTGAGGGTCATGCTGCTCAATGCTAGAAGTCTAAATCTCAAAATGCAGTCGCTCGAAGCACTCCTTAAAATGGAGAACATCGACATTTGTGCTGTAACAGAGACCTGGTTCAAAGCAGCAGAAAGCACCCCTGCACAGCCAGGCTGTAACTCATTCCACACCTTTCAGCCCCAGAACTTGGACTCCAAGGTGATTGTGTTTCCATATTCATAAAGGATGCGCACACCTCCAGACTGGTAGCCCAGCATAATGCATCAGAGATACTTCAGGTGCAGCTAACATTGGGTAAGACAGCAATTCAGGCCATAGCCTGCTTTAGGTCCCCAACAATGTCCCAAGACTCACACTCCACGTTCCTAAGCACTCTGGAGAATATTAGGGTACAACCTAACGCTCTCATACTGGACGACTTCAACTACCCCTCCATTAACTGGGAAAACTACTGCTATACCAATACACTTGCCTAATGTTTCCTGGAATTCATTAATTCCAATGCCCTGGACCAGCTCGTTCTTACCCCCACTAGAGGTAGCTACACCCTTGACCTGGTCATTAAAAACATGGGTGACTGCTGCTCTACACCAATAGTCAACTTCTCCCATATTAGATCCGACCACAAATTAATCACCTTGGAAATCCACATACCCCCCCCCCCCCGCAAAAGTAACCACCATGAAAAACTTGGACAAGTGAGGTGCTCTGCTTGACATGTATGTGAAGTCTATTCCATGGCATGGGCAGTCTCTGGGTTATGAATCTGTCCCTTCAGCATGTTCCGTTAATTGTGGTAATGAGGTTGAGGTCTCTGGAGCGTGTGGAGTAGAGGGATTGGGATTTCTTTAGATGTAGCATTTCTAACCGAGCTGGGTCAGACATGGCTTTGTAAGTCAAGCAGAGATCGCCTCTAAGTAGGAGATATGATAGAGAATAGCTGGAGTTTTTGAGTCTGTCCATGTAGGACAAGTGTTTAAGGCCTAGGATCCTCTTTGTGAGGTACTTTTGTGGCCTCTCCAGTTGTTGCAGGTGTCTAGTGAGGTACATACAAAATGGGACTTTGTACTCGATGATTGGCCTAATGATGAAAGAGTAGAGGGAGACAATGACCGCTTTCTTCATGGATGCAAAACACTTAGTAATGAGATGTGCCACATAGAACTTTCTGACCATAGTGGTAATGTGGTGATCAAAACAGAAGTTGGCTGTCATCCTCTGTTCCCAGATCTCTTATAGCGCTTTCTGTGTTCAGTGGACTACCATCAATATGGTAATTCATTGGAACTGGGTTTTTCCCAAAGGGGATGACGACACATTTTTTGGCATTGAGCTTAAGGCCATGGTTCTGACACCAGTCATTGGTCTCAGTCTTATCGCGCTTCACCCACAGCAGACTGGCTTTGTTAAGGATCGATCCTGTCTAACAAATTTGATTAACTTGTTAGAAAGGATAACACAGGCTGCTGGCACTGGTCATGCTGTGCAGACAGTGTACCTTGACATGGCTAATAGCATCCCTCATATACTAGCACAAGAAGCTAAATGCACTTCCTTTACAGCTGTAGGTAGTAAGTTGGACATCTTAGACAGAACCTACGCAGTGAAGGTAACATTTGAATCCTTAAATAGTATGATGGTGACCAGTGGTTTTCTGGAAGGCTCAGTACTGGGATCTTTGTTATCTGCTTTTGGATCTCCAGATCATGAACCAAGATAGCTGGTTAACCAGTTTTGTGGCTGATTGTAAACTGAGTATTATTCTCAAGTCTCCCTCCGATGCACAGGCCCTCTGGTATGATCTTACATTTGCCAATGGGTCTATATTAGAAAGATGAAACTGTAAAACAGCAAACACGCTTAGATCGACCCAGAATGATTGAACCTGCCAAACCTCAGAACGGCCACAACAGCGTTTTTTTCCCAGGGAAAAAATCACTGGGCCAACACAAAAAAAACCCCAAATCTAAACACAAAATAAACTGGGGGGTTTCACCCCCCCACCCCCCCTATTTAAATATACCAACTCCGAGATCACACTACAGTGAAGGAAATGGCAAAGCCCCAACAATGGCCCAGCGATTTTTTTCCCTGGGAAAAAAAGTCGCTGTTGTGGCCATTCGAAGTTCTGCAGCTTTGATCAATTTGGGTTGATCTAAGGCATTCGCTGTTTTGCCATTTTGTCGTTCTAATAGGAACCCTTTGCCAATGTCTAGTTTACAAATAACAGGCTGATATTAGAAGCAAAAAGTGTAATATTGTCATGTTTGTTAGGCAACCCCTACCCACAACTTATAGAATAGACAGCATCCGACTTCAAAATGAGAATGTAGTTAGAGGCCTTAGAAAATCAATTGCTAATTCCTTCTCCTTTGGTCATCATATTGGGATAGTGGTCAGCAAGTCCTTCTATTTCTGGCAGCTGATTACAAAGAAATATCATCCAGATTTAAAGATGTCACTGCCCCCTTATATTCTGCATTAGTTTCATTGAATACCACACATCCACTGGGATGTCTCTAGGTGGATACCACACATCCACTGGGGATGTCCCTAGGTGGATACCACACATCCACTGGGGATGTCCCTAGATGGATACCACACATCCACTGGGGATGTCCCTAGGTGGATACCACACATCCACTGGGGATGTCCCTAGGTGGATACCACACATCCACTGGGGATGTCCCTAGGTGGATACCACACATCCACTGGGGATGTCCCTAGGTGGATACCACACATCCACTGGGGATGTCCCTAGGTGGATACCACACATCCACTGGGATGTCCCTAGGTGGATACCACACATCCACTGGGGATGTCCCTAGGTGGATACCACACATCCACTGGGGATGTCCCTAGGTGGATACCACACATCCACTGGGGATGTCCCTAGGTGGATACCACACATCCACTGGGGATGTCCCTAGGTGGACACCACCCATCCACTGGGGATGTCCCTAGGTGGACACCACCCATCCACTGGGGATGTCCCTAGGTGGACATGTGCAACAAATGGAGACAGAGAGAGACCAGTGGGTCCAAACTAAAAAAAAATATCACTGGTTCATAGGTGATCACTAGGCTAATGGCATAAGAGTCTTTGCAGGCCTAACCAATAATTCCCAGGATATGACAATATTATATCTTGGTTCCCCAGACATGGGATGGGGTAGTATCTTGGTTGTTGGTCTTTGGGTGTTGGAGCCCCGAGTCATTTTACAGACTGCCTCTGTCCATAAGAGACATGGGTAATACCCTCAGAGTGAACCTATGGTTCCTCATTCATTTATGCAAATTCTTTTTGAAGAGAGTGAGGGACAGGCTTTGTTTTATGAAGATGGGGAGTTTATTCCATAGACAAGGTAGTCTTTGGGATACACATCTGTCTCACCAGCAAGTTCAGTCATAAATAAGGTTCAGATCGATGGAACTCACAACCCTTGTATAATTTTTCTTGTGAATATGTAACCTTTTCATCAGGGCTACATCACAGAATGCTTTGCAGGTCAGGCATAAGTCCACTCTTATTAAACAATATGAAATGAGATGGAGTAAAGGAATCAGACCTTTAGTCGGCCCGTATAAAACATGTGTTTTATACTTTGTATTTTTTAGTGAGAAACCTCTGGGGCCACTCCAGTTGGTGCAAGTGCCTGGTTAGGTACATGCAAAAGTGAGTATTGTACTTTATTATGACCCTGATGAGATCCAAGTAGAATTGCACTGTGATTTCCTTTGATCTTGATGCCATGCCTTTACTTATAAGTTGAGCCATACAGAAGGATTTCCTTACTAACATGGCTACTGGGCGGTCAAAGTTTAGGTTACTATCTGTCTGTGTTCCTATGTCCCTTATCACTGGGTCTATGTTTTAGGGGTTTGCTATCAATGTTGCAATTTGAAGGGATATCTTATTTATCAAACTATATGATTATGCATTTTTTAGCATTTAGTCTCTGGCCATGGTGTTTGTACCAGTTTATTTTTAGGCCTGTTTGTAGGATAACAGCATTGTTTGGTGATTCAGTGACTGTTCCCATCTTACAGTCGTCAGCGAACTTTGTGAGCCAGAAGCTGCCAACATTGGCCTTCAGTTTAGAAAATTATATACTAAACTGGAGAGGTTCCAACACTGAGCCCTTTGGGACACCTCTAGTAACAGGTTTCTTATCAGAAGTGGATTCACCTATCCAGACATGTGCCCTGTCAGTGAGCCATTTGGCTATCCATCTGACAATGTAGGGGTTTATATCTCACTCAGTAAGTTTATCTATGAGCCATGAGTGGAGGATTGTGTCAAAATCTTTGGCCAGGTCTAGATAAGAGGTGTGTACCATTCTACATTAATTCATGGCCCTGGTGACTTTCTTGAAGAAGTCCACCAGACTGAACACACAAGACCTCAGTTTGACAAAGCCAAATTGTGTCTGGCCCAGTGTTTAGAGAGTTCCTATGTTGTTATTGATCAGGTCCATGATAATTCTCTGCATGGCTTTGCAGATAAGACTAGTCAAGCTTATGGGTCTTTAGTTCTCTGGGTCAGTTGATGCCCCCCCACCTTGTGCAGAGGGATGAATGTTACAGTCAGGGCCAGATTAAGGTGGGTGCTATTGATGCTGGAGCATTAGACCCATTCCTGAAATAGGCCCAGATGATAACAGACGAGAATTTTCCAGAAGCTGAACAGTTTTCCTTTGCTATATTAACCTCAAAATAATTCTTAGAATGAAATTTGGAGTCTGACTTTCGGACGCCTATACACATGTTACTTATTATACAGTTATTATTCTTTGTGCTGTGACATAACTATAACATCGTTGTATTTATTGCTAACCAAAGATTTCAAGTTAATGCTATCAATTTTATGTTGAACAGTTTACTTTGTGATATCTTTCGTACTGTTTCGCGCATGCTTACTATGGTGTCTCAACTCCGTGGATGTGATAAAGCAAAAAAGAAAAGGAAAGAAGCAGCAGAACAAGAAAAGCTTTTGGCGAAAATTCCAAAATTGAGTTCATACTTTGGAGTACAAGCATCTTCGTCTCAATCATCTGCGTCAGATGCAATTGTGAGTTCGAGTGCTCCTGAAGACCAGGCCAAGCAAGATGAACCTGTGGAGGCAAGAGAGAATAAAGAGCAGGAAAGTTCAGCGGAGAGGGAAGAGGTGAAAGGAGACGCTATCGCTAAAGCACTAGCGCAGATGCTTGAGGCTTTTACCAATGATTTGGGACAGTGGGCTGAAATCGACGCTGCCACTCGAATATTGGGCCAAGAAAGGTCCAAAAGACTGCCAACACACTGAATCGAAGTTTGAAGAGAGTGCCAGACGATACCTAGGTGAGTCGTTCCATCGTCAAGGCACAAAGACCTTTTTCGTGCGTACGCATCAGCTCAGTGGTGAAAAATCCTGTAAACAATGGTTGTGCTACTCACCTTCGACAGGGAAGGTGTTCTGCTTTGCATGCAAGTTGTTCGGTGGCAGTGCTGTTCAAGCGACCAAGTTCATTTCTGGCGGTTTTGACAACTGGAGGGCAGGTGAATCCAGAATAAAAATGCATGAAAGCAGCGATGGTCATCGCGAGGCTATGTTGCCCTTTGTGAGCCGACAGAGGCAGGCTGGTTGTGTTGACTACCTAGCTGCCAAACAGGTCGAGAAAGAGTGGTGTTACTGGTGCCAGAGTCTGAAGCAGCTGATAGACGTTCTGATATTCCTAGCTGAGCATGGTCTTGCAATAAGGGGCGCGGATGAGATCATAGGTTCCGCTCATAATGGTAACTACCTTGGCATCACTGAGCTGTTGGCAGAGTATGATACTCTGCTGGCTAGCCATATTAGAAAGTATGCGAACCATGGAAAAGGTCACATTTCCTATTTGCCATCCACAGTTTGCAAGGAATTGGTGAAGCTCATGGGAAAAAGGTGCAGGACACCATCCTGAAAGAAGCCAAGGAGGCGAAGTATTTCTCTGTCTCAATTGACTCGACACCTGATGTATCACGCCTCGATCAGCTAACGATTGTTATCCGGTACGTTCTGCCATTGGGCCCAGTTGAATGGTTCCTGACATTCATACCTATGATGAGACACATGGCGGAGCAGATGGCTAGTATACTTCCGAACTTTCTGAAGGAAAAAGGCTTGGATATTGATAACTGCAGAGGCCAGTTGTATGACAATGCGTCAGACATGTCAGGATGGTACAATGGTGTCCAGGCAATTGTGAAGCGAGAATGTAAATATGCTGCTTTTATTCCATGCTGCAACCGCAGCCTAAACCTGGCAAGAGATCAGGCTGTTGAAAGCTGCAGTGGCTGTACCAGGTTTTTCCATTTTGTCAATAGACTATGTATTCTTGTCTGACTCAACATATCACTGGCAGCGACTAAAGAATCGCTGCATGCTGATGCTCAATGGTTTGCCTGGAACCCGATGGTGTGAATGTGCATATGCTATCAAAGCACTGGTAGAAGGGTAGAAGAGCATCCAGGAGGACTTGGATGAGTTTGCAGCAGATAAGGAGCAGAAGGCAGATGAGAACTCAGGCCAAGGGATTTTTGTGCAGGATGGACGAACTTGAGACAGTTATGGCGACTGCCTGGAAAGATATCCTTGGCCATCTCAACAGTACGAGCATTAGCCTTCAAGATCCTACAGCCAGCCTGAATACGGCAACTGGCTTGATGGCATCACTGGTCAACACAGTTCAATTTGCACAGGACAGATTTAACGTATATGAGCAGATGGCAACCGAAAAGGATCAACTCGGCGAATACAAGGCTGAGCAGCATCGAGGCCGTAAGCGAAAGCGAATGCCTGATGAAGGAGCTGCAAACGAAGCAGATCTCAACCCAAGGGAAATGTTCAAAACTCAGACATTTCTAGTCATGATCAACAGTCTGTTAGCTGAACTGAAAAAGCGGATGAAGGCATATGACCATATTTGTAAAACATTCAGATTTCTCTCGGAGCTAACGTCATTGAGCATTAAGCAGATCGAGGACAAAGCTAAGAATCTTGTTTCCTCGTATCCAGATGACTTGGAAGACACACTGGTGGCTGAGCTGATACAGTTTGCTGCATTTATGCGCACTCAGAAACTAGTGACTTTGAACAAATCAGCAGAGCTTACCATGTACAAGCTTTTGTCATCGTTGAATCTTTCTGAGAAATTTCCAAACGTTGAGATTGGGTTGCACATCTATCTGTGCATGATGGTGTCCAATGCCTCCAGCAAGCGGAGCTTCTCAAAGTTGGGAATAGTCAAAGGAGAGCTGCAGTCCTCAATGGGGCAGGAAAGGCTAAGCATGCTGGCGTTTATGAGCATTGAGCATGAGCTGCTGCGCAGCCTCGACTTCACTGGCACGATCGAAGAATTCACACTTGCTAAGGCTAGAAAAACAGCAATATAAGTAAGCAGCACTAGCGCTGTAGACTAGTGACGATGTGCTTAGGCAGGCCAGGTTAAGTTGATCTGGTTTAGCCTTTTCTGCATTAAGTGCACTTTTCAGACAATTGCTATTGAATGTTGAAGTTACATAGCTTGATGTTAATCTCGAGTTGTTACAATAATACGTCGACACGTCATTATTATTCATGTTCAATAAAGGCTGGCTGGTTGCGTCACAAGCAATTAAGGCTTCTTGATCGGTCTGAGTGTGCATGTACGGTGAGTGTCGAATGCACATGTACCAATGCTGAGAAAAAATAGCCCTTTTTGCACTGCAGCATCAGGCCCAATTTGGTCTTAATCCGGCCTTGGTTACAGTCTTCCATTCCTCTTGGGCAAAGCCTGTCTGAAGGCTGTGCTTAAGACGGTTTCTAGAGACCCTGATAGAGTCTGTTTTAAGCTATTTGAGAAGCATCCTGAAATGTTGTTAAGACCCACAGTAAGGACCTGTTCCCTCATAATGATTGGTAGGGGGATACTTGTGGGTATTTCTTTGGGTATGGTAAGAGGTGACTGGGGTAGAAGTTTGAACTGAACTTGTTGGTGAGCAAGTTTGCTATAGTTTCAGGCTGGGTGTAAGTGTTGCCATTTGTGTTTAACTCAGCACGTTGATGAATGTTTTCCTTGAGGCTATGAATATAATTATAATTATCTTTCACCTGAGACTATCTTCTTTGTCTTTCTTTCTTTGCCTTGCAACCTGATATAGTTTCTTTGTGCTCTTTACTGAGTCACTTTCCTGAAGTTGGTAGAGTGCATCCGATGCCCTATTCTTTGCTATTGCAACTTCTTTCTTAGCTTCTTTGTTAGCCAACCAGTAGTCCTTCCTAGCCTGGTCAGTCTTTTTTATCTCCCATGTTTTCCTGCACTCTTTCTTTCTTTTGATGGCTTCCTGGACTTCTGCATTCCACCACCAGCTTGCCTTATGTACCTTATTTCCATACCTGGCTCGGCCACATATCTTTTCTGTAGTCCTAACACATGCTGTTTTTAGGCGCTGCCACTCTTCTTCAATTCCACCTATTTCCTCCTCCTCTTGGGGTGCTAGAGCCCTGAGTAATTCCTTGAACTGCTGTACTTTCTCTCCAGTCACCTTCCAGGTCTTCAGCCTGGTCTCTGTTGACCTTAGAGCCTTCTCTGACCACTGCTTGCAGCTGATTGTGGCAACTCCTGGTTTATGCTGTGAACCAACTGTTTCACTGGGGTTGACTTTGCAATCAAGGATTCTAACCCAGTGCCTTTTCCTTACTCGGAGGAAGTCTACCTGAGTTGCATGTTGGCTACTCTTGTATGTGATTTTGTGATTGTCTCTCTTTCTGAACTATGTGTTGGCTACTATCACGCCATTTGCCAGACAGAAGTCTAGAATGGCTTCTTCTTTATTCCTGTTGCTCCACCCATGTGGGCCCAGGCAGTCCTTATAGCCTGTTCCGTCTGTCCAGATATGTGCATTCATGTCATCCATTATCAACACCAATTCATGTTGTCCTGCTTTATCTAGTAGGTTCTGCAACTGCTGTCTGAATGCACTCTTTCCCTCACTATTATAACCCTGCTGTGGGGCATAGGCTGAGATTATGAATACTGCCCTCTCATTACACTGGAGTCCGACTGCAATGAGTCTGTCATCAATCCTGATTATATCCATTACTGCCTTCTGAAGCCCTTCTCTCACCACAACTCCTACGCCATTTCTAGCCTGCCCTCCACCTGAGTAGTAGACTTTGGATCCCAAGCCAAGTGGCTTTGCTGCACTGCCCTTCCATCTCATCTCTTGGATACATAGGATGTCCATCCTCCTCCGTATCATCATGTCATCCACTTCCAAGCTGCATCTTGTCAGTGAACCTACATTAAGAGTAGCAATTCTCAGTTTATGTTTGGCAGGTTGGTTGGTTTTTACATCCAGCTTTTTCTCAGAGCTATCCCAGGTAACCCAGGCTGGGCAACTTAGACACTGGTCAGCCAGTAGCGTATTGACCCAGGGCTGCTGGGTTTTATGGCGGGCACACACTGACCAATAGAGGCACATATACCCCTCCCTGGCGTGGGTCAGAGTAGGCCGGGTCCTCAAACCACTTATCACCGGTAACTACCCATGCCCATTTTTAACATTAGTCAACATGACCAAATCACCTAGAGCCATATTTTACACCATTGAGTGGCTAGCCCTGCCATGGTATGTAGTCTGTGAGCCATGTTCTCCTATCTTGAGGATACTGTGCACCACAGTAGATGCCCAAAGCAGTTGGTCTGTACAACTCTTCTCCCTATAGGGCACCATGTAGAGTCTGCTGCTGCCCACAGCTCCTTTCTTTGATGAGTTTGAGGTGGAAACACTCAGCATGTTTTTCGGACATGGAAGAAACCCCGCAGAGACACAGGGAGA
Source organism: Protopterus annectens (assembly GCF_019279795.1). Taxonomy (NCBI): domain Eukaryota; kingdom Metazoa; phylum Chordata; order Ceratodontiformes; family Protopteridae; genus Protopterus; species Protopterus annectens. The sequence continues at coordinate 959,284,155 of NC_056728.1, forward strand.
ACATGCAAACTCCAAACAGGCATTGGTTGGAGGTCAGGATCGAACCTCGTACTTTGTGCATGGAAAGCAAAGACCTTAACCACTAAACCATCTGGTCCCTGGATAAAGAAAATTGTCAGACACCCTTCATAAGGGATGGCAGCAACAACCTGCTCACCAGCCCACAGGACATGAAAGGCAGATGGAAGGAGTTTTTCCAGCAGCTTCTGAATGAAGAAAACCCCACAGAAGCTGTACTGCCCCAGAAACAGCCTACAATGAGAGAAGAGGAGCCCACATTAGAAGAAGTAAGAACAGCACTAAGGAAGATGAAGTCAGGGAAAGTAGCAGGCTCAGATGAGGTCACAGCAGCTATGATAAAGATGCTGGGTGAGATAGGGGAGAAATGGCTCCTGAGGGTACTAATAGCAGTGTGGAGAGAAATGTGTATCCCAGATGACTGGAGAATTAGCATACTCATGCCAGTGTACAAGAACAAAGGGGACATCCACAACTGTGGGCAGTACAGAGGCATCAAACTCCTATCACATTGCATGAATGTTCTGGAGAGGGTGATTGATAAGTTGATATGCAGAGTAGTAGAATGTAAGATGGGAGATGAGCAGTTTGGATTCAGATCAGGATGCAGCACAATTGACCCAATGTTTGCATTGAGACAGATACTTGAGAAGAAGCTAGAGATGAGGAGAGAGTCCAACTGGGCATTCCTAGACTTGGAGAAAGCATGTAACAAGGTCCCAAGAAAGCTGATCTGGGCAGTACTGCGGTGGTTTTAAGTCCCAGAAACATTGGTAGAGTTAGTGCAGGCTATGTACAAGGACCCAATGACTCAAGTACGAACAGTGTTCGGCCTCACAGATGGGTTCCCAGTGGGAGTGGGTGTACACCAGGGTTCAGCTTTGAGCTCACTGCTGTTCATACTGGTGATGACCTACATTAGCAAACAGGTCAGAAGGGACAGATCAACAAAGCTGGTATATGCAGACAATATGGCAGTACAGGCAGACTGAGCTAGAACTTCAGCAAAGGATAGGAGAATGAAATGCAAATCTGAAGGCACATGGGATGAAACTAAGCACAGATAAGATGGCGGTAATAGCAGCAAATTGTGGAAATCAGAAGAAGCTGAGAATAGAGATAAAAGGGAAGATTGTGGAACAAGTAAACATCTTCAAGTATCTGGGAGGGGTAGTTGAGGAGAAGGGTAGTCTGAATGAAGATGTTAAAGCTAGAATCAGAGGGGCTGCAGTCAGCTGGTATAGAGTATCAGGTGTAGTCTATGACAGAAGAATGCCAAAGAAGCTGAAAAGTAAGGTGTACAAGACAGTGGTGCGACCAGTACTACTGTGTGGCACAGAAACCTGGGCAGTAAAGGAAGAACAGTTGAAGAAGCTAGAGGTGATGGAAATGAAGTGCCTGAGAAAGGTGGCAAGATGCACACTGTGGGACAGACGAAGAGATGAGGACATAAGAGCAGAAGCCAAAGTAGCTCTACTTGCAGGAAAGATCAAAGAGAACAGATTATGGTGGTTTGGGCACATGTGTAGAAAAGCAGAAGACAATCTGGTGAGGAGGATTTGGGACACCAAAGCAAAAAGCAAGTTCCACAGCGCTGTATCAGTATTTTAATAAAACAGAACTTTCAGACAAAAGTCCTTCAGTGTTAATAAAATTATACCAGGACACCACATCCTTTATAATTAAAAATCCAACAAGCACATGACCCAGCCTACTTATCACAAACTAAATACAATCAAGTAATTAAAAAAAGCAATTGACGAAATATCTCACTGAAAAGTCTTAAAGGAGCATGTTACATTCCCTTAAGGTTTCAGATTTATTTACTGCTATAAGACTTAATATAGTCACATTTCATTTAAAAAACACTCAGAAACATACACATTTTACCTTACTAGACTCAACAAGTGCTTATATATATATATATATATATATATATATATATATATATATATATATATATATATATACACACACACACATATATATATATATATATATATATACACACACACACACACATATATATATATATATATATATATATATGCACACACACAATAATAAACAGTTATTAATGCATACATTTCAATATATTTGTATAAAAATTTCAAAAATGGCTACTAAAATATATATATATATATATATATATATATATATATATATATATATATATAATCACAATTTGTTACCTCAAGTACGTGCACATATTTATACATAACTAAGACCAGAGAAAGGGTATATTTATATGTATTTGTACATATCTAATACTGAAAAACTTATTTGTACATAAAGTTCAACATAATTTCAAAATGTACACAAATATAATAAATGTACAGATTGCTAACAGTTATTTTACTTGTTGCTTCCTTCTCAAAATAGGTTTTATTGTGACCTGTTTGTTCAAACCAGGGTGTGTGTCTGCATGTAAACAGGTGATCCACTCATATTCCCTAGTGTCCAATCTATTTATCAAATCTCCATGTCTAATATTAGAAGTTACAGTATCTATTACACAAAAGAAAAAAAAATCTGATTCATCTGTCTGCTGTATATGTTGGGCTAGAGAATTAGTAATCCCCTTCCTCTTTATTTCTGATTTATGCTCAGCAATCCTATCCCTTAGCCTTCTAGTCGATTTACTAACATAAAAGCACACACATTGTTGACATAATGCTAAATAAATTACATTAGAAGTATTGCAAGTAGCTGTACAACAAAAATTCATATTTCCTCCCATTACATGGATGCACAAATTCAGTTATTGTAATAATACTAGCACAACATATAAATTGTGGCAAGGGTAAGTACCTTTCTTGTTAGATATCCTAGGCTCTGTTCCATTCAAACTGAAATCTTTATAACATAATCGTTTCTTTAAACTATTACAATTTCTATAAGTAAAACATGGTCTATCAAGGATCCATTTGCCATAACCTGGCATAGCCTTCAGTATATGCTAGTTATTTCTAATGACTTTTTCGATACTTTCACTTGTCCTACTAAAAGTCATTAGGTATCTCAAGGCATTATCAGACAATGAATGAGTGGCAGTAGTACTATCCTGATTAGAAAAACAGGGCCTCACTTTCCCTTGTCTTACAGATATTATTTCATTTTTGGCTACATCTAATTCATATGGGTTTTAACCTCTTTGAAGGAATTCATCGGTCATGTCTTTCATCTGTTTATGGCAGATTTCATCTCAGGTGTTTAACCTAACACGTAGGTACTGCCCCCTAGGTATGCCTTTAAAGACATGCCTAGCATGCATGCTAGCTTTCTGTAAATATTTGTTTGTATATCTTTTTTATATATACTAGTATCTAACCACATTTCAATCTTAAACAAAGTAACATCCAGAAAGTGTATACTTAATTCTGAATAGTTCATCATAAATTTTAAAAAGTCACTTACACCATTCAGATACAGATCACTACTACCATTCCATACTAGGAAGATATCATCCACGAAACGCTTATAAAATCATATTCTCTGTGCGTCTTTGTTGGCCTGACCAAATAAGGTTTTCTTTTTCCCATCTGCTTAAAGTTAAATTTGCATAAGTATTAGCTATCGCTGTCCCCATGGCTATGCCAGAAATTTGTTGGTATACTAGGTCCAAAATCTCACATATTGTTTCTATATGTGTGGCAGGGAAATGGCCATATCTAAAAAGTACATCTCTTATTTTTTCTGTTCCATATTCATTTGGAATCACAGTAGAGAGATTTGATGTCTAACGTTACCAATAAGAATTTTTTTTCTGTACTTTTATTATACCAGTGGTATAACTGAGTAAGGAAGTCTCCCGTATCTTTGATATAACTAGAAACACCACTCAAGAGACTTTTTCAAAGTTCTTTCTAAGTATACAGATAAAGTTTCAGTGGCCCATCCCCGACCAGACACAATGGGCCTCATAGGAGGTTTGTCCCTTGATTTATATATTTTGGGGAGGCCATAAAGAATGGGTATTGTAGGACATGGAACAGTGAAAAAGTTAAAGCTATCAATATCTGTATCACTCAATAGTTGTAAGTCATAAATGACCATATTCATTTTAGTAATAATTTCATTAATATTTCTATCTGTTATCAGTGTGAATGTAGTCCTGTCAAAGACTAAAGCATCCATGGCCTTAAGGTAATATACTGTACTCATAAGTACTGTACTGCCACCCTTGTCAGCTTCTTTAATTATCAGATCTTTATCATTCTGTAGGCTCTTTAATGCTGCAGTTTTTACCTAGTCAAATTGTCTGTTTTTTTATAATAATTATGATCATAAATTTCCCTAATTTGCTTCTCACATACATCATTAAATACAGTCACAACTGGATCACTATAAGGTATGAAGGTGCTTTTTCTTTTACATCCATTGTCTACACTAGAGTTCAAATCCCTGTAAATATTTCTTAAATTTGAATTGTGTAAACATTTTTAAACCAGTTACTGCATTAATGACATTGTCCATAGACATTGGAATGAATTTAAGGCCTTTAAAGAGCAAGGAAAGTTCCGTTTCACTGGTGATTTGATAGATTTACTACACAACTCTTGTGTTACATCAGATAGGGTGTTAAATATGGATACTCCATCAGAATTAACCTGCGTAATACCGTTTTCCATAGATGTTACGTCATTTCTATTACATGTACAATAGTTAAAGCTACTTACAACGGTACTACTTGTCATTTTCACATTATTAACAGAGTTGGAATCAGTAATCATGGCAGTTAAATTACTTTCGTTTAACTGACTTGAAACATATGCATTTGCTGTCTTAATTTGTTCATCTTTATTATGCCCATTTTGATATCAACCTGGGCATTTATTGCTACAACGTTGCCGTAAGCAAAAGAAGTATCCATAGGACCCTGCCCATCATTTCTCAAGTAAAAGGAAGACTTGGGACAGACAGGAATAAGGTAAGACGAAGCAAGGACGTCCAGCAAAGAGGTGGATGGATTGTGTGAAAGAAGATTTGAGAGTCAGGTAAGAGTAATGAAGAAGGCAGGAGTGTGGCGCTGGATCGAGAGAGCTGGCGAGAGAGCTGGCGACAGTTAACACGATACTCCAACCCCATGTAGAAAATGGGAAAAGGGGGACTGATGATGAAGATGATGATTTCACCTGGAAACTTATCTTTGCCTCATAGTTTGCTTCGGCAGATTTGACCAGCTCTCTGATTTATTTGTTTAGACTGGTTAGTGTCTTTTTGCACTGTTTTGTCTGTTCCTTCTTGGCTTTGGAGAGGATTTGTTTCCATTTGTTGAATAGTCTATTTATGCTTGGAGTCCACCAGGGTCAATTATTTTTGTCAATAATCATAGGTTTGACTTGGACAGGTACTGCCTCCTCTATGCAGCTATGAATGTAGTCATACTGTGTTTTGTGTATGGTTCAGAGTAGGCCTCAGTGTCATCTGGGTTTGGAGGGGCTTGGAAGTTTAATAATCTGTCACTTAGTTTGATGTAACTGGCCGTAGCAAGGTTCTTAACAGGTTTGGAGTTTGATATGAACTTATGAACCTATGGGGGTTCTAGGTTGGTTTTAATACTAAAGGAGATCATTTTGTGGTCAGATATTACCAGGGCTGAGTTAATGCATGGGAGGGACTAGCATCCCCCGCCCCCCATGTTCATGAGTACTTGGTCAAGGATATTTGTACTTCTAACTGAGGAGCTAACTAGTTGTTCCAGGCTGTTTGCATTGATGAAGTCCAAAAACCTCTGAGCAAGTGAATTATGTGTCATATAAGTCTCCCAGTTTATGGAAGGGTAGTAGAAGTCACCTGTAAATATCGTGTCAGGATGAATGTTAAGAGATTCCAGTAGGTTTAGGTAAGAGGTGTGGTTTTGTGGTTTTCCAGACTCATGTTAGGGGATCTGTAGCTAGCAAGGATATGATAGGGGGTCACATATGGTTAGATGGACATGGAACAGCTCAAGAGATTCATGTTGTTGGACCAGTCTAGGAGTGTACTTGTCCTTTATGAACACTGAGACACCTCCTCTGTTTGTTTTATCCTGAGCTGAGGGAGATCAAAATGTATGAAAGGCATTATAGCCTTTGAGAGCTGGGGTGTTCCTATGGTTCTGAACCATGTTTCTGTGACTGCACGTATGTCCTGGATTCTCTAGAGTGAGCAGCGCTTCCAGGGAGTGCAGTTTTTTATTTAAACTCCTAGCACTGAGCAGCAGTACCTTTAGGTAGTTGTGAATGATTTTTGTTATGTTGAAGTGTTTAACAACTTGACATGAGTTAAAAAAAAATATGAGGATAGATAAAGATTTTGCCAGTATTCAGAAGCCAAGTGGTGATGACAGCAAATCATCTCTGGCAAGCCATCATGGTTCGTCAACCATGTCTACTTGTGACACTAGAAGCTAAGCCAATGGTTGAAGTCGACCTTTTTTTTTTGCTGGTACTGTGGCATCATTGGTGAAGGTAGGATGATAATCAAGGCAAGATTCATACCCACCTGGGGCACATATTCAGAGAGCTCCATGATGTCTTTCTTAATATAGTCCAGTGAACTACATCTTAGGTCATTTACGTCCACATGGACTGACTGTGTCATACTGGTACTTGTGGTTCAAAGGCCTAAATGCATGTGAGATCTGACAGATCCCGGCTGCAGACAGACAGACAGACAGCTCACTGTGATCTTCTTGTTTAGCCTGGTAAGGAGGACATCAGTATGTCCTGCAATGGATCCCCAATAACTAGAATGTTTGACTGTATGCTGCATTTCCTTATGGGTTTGGAAGCTGGCTAATATGATTTTCAGAGCTGTGTGTTGTGTGACGTGTTTTCTTTTTGAGTGTGCCTAAGGCCACTAAGAAATGCTTTTAGGAGGTCTTGCAGGTTTGGATAGATTACAAGTGAGTACTCAGAATATGTGGGTCTATGTGTTTGTTCCTTAATGTTGGCAGTAAGTGTTTTGGGTGTAACGCTGACAACCTGGTTTACATTTTTTTGTGTGTGTATGTGAGAGCTTTGCCTCCAATGACATTGTGTATCTACATCTCTCACACTCTGTCTGTTCTAAAATTAAATGGTTTTAAGTGAACATGAGGCAGTTACAACACTGCCACAGGATGCCCACATCCACCAGGCCAGAAACAGATGATAGGAAAGTATCTATCCATTATACAAGATCCTTAGTAGATGGGAAGGAGTGAGGGAGTTGTCGATTAAAGTCCTGAGTGAGAGTGTTTAGTAGTATACTGTCAGAAGACTTGCAGTGGTGTGCGCCTCTGCACAAACGGGTAGTTCTTTGAGCAGGTGTGAACAGTGGGAGACTGGAGATCATTTCCCAGAGAGAATTTTAAACTAGAAAAGTTTGCTTTTATACAAGGCATGGATAACTGCGTTTGAGCATCAGCTTTTATACCAGCAGGATAAAAGACTTTTACATAGATAAGCCCTCAGACCAATCAGATAAACACATAAGCATTCCACCAGCAGTTCTCAACTCAGATAGGTTAATTCAGCCCTCTGTTCCCACCAGAGTACAGAATAAAACCCTCTTCACGTAAACAATCTAGTTTTGAGCTCAAGTGCACTAACAAATGCTTTGCAACAAAAGACAGAACTCCTGCACTATCAGGAGTCCTTGAAAATAGATCACAAACACTGAGAAATGTTCCCAAATACAGAAATACCAGCAAGTTGAAAGACTTTTACACAGTTTAGCCCTCAGGCTGATCAGATAAACATGCAATAGGACTTCCACCAGCAGTGTTCAACTCAAATGAGTTGACTCGACCCTCCTCTCCCACTAGATTGCAGAATAAAAGCCTCTTAATGTAAAACAAACTGGTTTTGGCTCAAATGCAGTAATAAAATACTTTACAGCAAAAGGCAGAGCTCCTGCAGTATCTGGAGTCCTTGGAAGTAAGTTCACAAACCCTTAGAAATGTTCCCAAATACAGAACAATGTGCGCAAATGTAGAATAAGTTATACAAACACAGAAACATTTTGAATAACTAAGAAATATTTTTGCAAACTCAGAACAGCTTTTGCAATATCAGAGGAGCTTGGAAATATCAGGATATTGTTACAACAACCTAAGAGAAGTACAGTAACAAACAGATGGCATTTCTTTAGCAAGTGCTGACAGAAAAACAGTGATAAATTCAACAAAGTTAATAAATGCAGCATAGAACTCTTAAATAACACTGAGATCGTTAGAACAAGTACAAAAAAATACTTGTTTGTAGGTCCACAGATGGTTTTAGAAGAAATCCAAGGTCTTGTGGTCAAAGGTGTCCAAGCCAGACACAGGTAAGCTCTAAATACATGGCTTAAAATCTATTTAAGTTTCCAGAAAAGCCTGGTGAAACTGTCTGTTTATTCACTGTCCTGTTGACTCCTGAGAAGTGATGCCTCCTTTTCCATTCGTGCCATTAGGGACCTAGAGGTCTAAGATCCTGTGTATCTCCATAAATCAAACAATTCAACTAAAACAAGGACCAGAGATCTAAACCTACAATCAGCAAATAAAGCAACGTGGAGAGAGAGATTCATTAATTAACAATGTAATGCATTACATTCCTTCAAAGGGGATTTTGCTGAATGGATGGGTATTCACAGGTTCAGCCCCTGGTTTGACCAAGGACTGCATTTAATAATGATGCCCTTCAAAGGAGATTTATAGGTTCATAGTTCATAGGTGTGTACTAGGCCAACGGCCCTGGAACCTTTACAAGCCTAGCCAATAGCAGTGACCCATTATCATGCTGCCATTAGTTCCTGGTGCTTCTGTCAAGTAGAACCACTGGAGTGATCCCCATGTTGAACTTTATTTCCCATCCACTCATCAAGATTTCTCATTCTAGATTAATGGAGGGGTAGGTTCATCCCCTGGCTTGATTGGCCCAGTGCTCCTTGAAAAGGAAGGTTTAACGGTGGACACTGTCAAGGTACAAGAAGCCACTATGCTCAATCGCCTTGGATTTCCTATGATGGTAAAGTGGTTTAGTGACTAGCTTGCCTGCCATCTTAAGAAAATCAAATGGTGAAGTTAGGGTCATTCTTGCAATCAAGTTTTTCAGCCTTGGCTGAAAATTTGTAAAGTAAAATATAGGAGCAAATGGCAGAGAGTGAAGGGGACTGGAGGAGTCTGAGATGAGTGTGTCTGAGAGCTGGAGATGGAAATCAGCATTGCGATGGTGAGGGCTCCAGGAGATTATTTGTTGAGTTTTGAGTGGCAGTGGTAGGATGGGTGAGGGATATTTGCTGAGTTTTGATAGGTGGTAGGAGGAATGGTGATTGGGGAGCTTATTTTATTTTTTTTTTTTAGAGTGGGTAGGTTAGCTATGTTAGCTGCATTGTTAGACTTATTATTGCTGAAGTAAGCTATGTGTTCTATGATTTTTAGAATATTTTTGCTGAAAATACATGGTTTGTGATTTATTATATAGAAAGGAAGATTTAGCATGCTTTATTTCTCACTTGCATCTCATTTTTAAGGCATTGAAGCTGTTATTATGTTGGTTATTTAATGAGGCTTTCCACAGTGCCCAGGATTTCTCTCTGTCTTTGAGGAGCTTTTTAAATCATTGGATTAATCCATTGATAGTTTTTGTACCTTTAATCATAGTTTAACAGTAGGGAAGTGGTTGTTTAGTGCAGAACAGGCGATAGTTTTAAAGAGATGGAGATAAGTGATAAGATATTTAGTTTGGTAAAGTGGAGTCCTGTCTGAGCTAAGGAGGGCAATCAGGCCCATTTATCTGTTTTGAACTCAGAAGTAGGTCTTGTTTCTCTAAATGTAGAAAGGGAGCCTGAGGTTTTGAATGAAAGGATAGCATGAATGTGGAGATGACCACCAAGGAAACCGGGCAAGAAAGATGTTTCTAAAACCATATGGGGAAGTTAGTGAAAAATATTTTATTTTATTTTATTTTACATTTGTTAACCGGGCTAGTCTATCTGGATATATTTCCATTTTCAGTAGAGGCCCGGGGAGAAAAGCTCCACATGTAGACAGGACGGATAACAACAAAACAACAAATACATAATAACAGATTAACAAACAGATTTAAAAAAGTGGTAGGTATTTTACTCAAGACAAGAATAACTAATTATATTTAAAGGTATAAACCATATGTTCAACATAATTTCATCATTGGAATCAATTAGAGAAAGTCAATTAGAGAAAGCAAGAGACCAAGGAAAGAGAGAATATTATGCAAAACAAAGTACAGAATAGAAGAGATATGTATTGCCAGAAAGAGAGAGACAAATAGCCATGAGGAGGAGAAAGAGCCAAGAAAATTTCAATCAGGTTTAGAGCAGGAACATATCCAGTGGTTATTAAGGTGGACTTTTAGTTTTTGTTTAAACAGAGCAGTAGATGCAATTGAAGTAAGTTCGGGAGGAAGTTTATTCCAGTGTTTCCCAATGGCATTTGAGAAAAGGGAATCACCAGCAAGGTTATTAGATTTGGTTAAGGTAACTAGCAGTTTGCTAGAAGAGCGGAGAGAGTTCAGGTTTGAGTAGGGGCTTAAGAGGTTAGAAAGAGCAGGTGTATTAAGAGGTTGGTAAAGGCTCTTTGGACAAACATAAGTTGGGATAGAAGCAACATGTTTGTCAGTTCAAGCCAGTTAAGTTGTTGCAGATTCTGACAATGGTGGGTTCTAAATTGTTTTCCAGTAACAAATCTAGCTATGTTATTGTAGGAGGTAGATAGTTTAGAGAGATTGTTTTTCTTAAGATTAGTGTAGATAGGTGAGGCATAGAGAAGTGTGGAAATAAGATGTGAGTGGGCAAGATTCACTTTAGCTGGGAAGGTTAAAAAAGTTTTGATTCTATATAGAGAGCCAAGTTTCCTGTTTACAGATTTAATGGTATTATTGATATGAAGGTCGAAGGAGAGATTGTTATCAATCGTGACACCTAGCAATTTGGTAGTAGAGTCAGGTGATATAATGGTTCCATTATTTGACACAATGGAGAAGTCAAGTGTAGGGGATCTGGTAGTAGGTTTAAAGAGAAGTAGTTTGGTCTTTTTTGCGTTTAGGAGTAGACAGCGTTTTAGGAACCAAGTTTCGACTTTAGAAAATACAGCTTGAGTGTTAGTTTGAAGTTCAGAAATGGATTTAGCAGAGCAAATAAGTGTGGAGTCATCAGCATATTGAATGCAGGTAGCCTGAGGAATGGCTAATTGTAAGTCATTTATAAAGAGGGAGAAAAGAAGTGGTCCAAGAATAGAGCCTTGGGGGACTCCAAGAGATTAGTAGAAGAGATGAGAGTTTGTTATCCCAGAGGACAGCTTGTTTCCTGTTAGTGAGATATGAGCTGAACCAGTGGATAGCCTCAGGTCCTAAGGAAAGAGATTCGAGAATTTTTAGTAGGAGAGAGTGGTTAACCATGTCAAAGGCTTTGGACAGGTCAATGAAGAGAGCAGAAGACAGGACATTATTGTTGCGATTATTGTTAATAATATCTGTAAAGGAGAGCAGAGCAGTAGTTGTGCTATGATAGGGCCTAAAGCCATGTTGACAGTTTGTCAGTATTTTATTTTGTAGAAGGTGATTCATTAACTGATGGTGGACACATTTTTCCATTATTTTAGCGAGAGGCGACAATAGTGCTATGGGTCTATAGTTAGAATGTTCAAAGGAGTTTCCTCCTTTATGTAATGGTATGATGTAAGAGATTTTCCATACATCAGGGATGGTTTCTTCGTTTATGGTCCTATTAATGAGAATTGATATGGGATAAGCTATTTCAGAGGCTGCTTTTTGAAGGAATTCAGAAGGAAGCTGGTCAGCTGAGGGGGTGCAAGGTTTAAGTTTGAGAATGCATCTCTGTATAAAGGTAGTGGAGATGGGTTGAAGCCTAAAGGTTGGTAGTTTGGAGGATGTATGGTCATGAATGCTGGTATTGTCACTGGATAGATGGGAGGCCAAGGAATTAATAGTATTGATGAAGAATGAGTTGAAAGTGTTGGCAGTATCAAGGGGAGGCATTTTATCAGACCCAGAAGGGGGGGGGTGGTAGTCTGTCCAGGGTGAAGAAGTCTATTTAGGGTTGACCAGAATTTTTGAGGATTATTGTGATTCACTTGCTGAAGATTGCTATAATAGTTCTTTTTGTCAGAGAGGATTGATTTTTTGGTATTATTTCTCAGATGCCTGAAAGTCTGTTGGTCTATGGGAGATTTGCTAGTTCGCCATTTTAACCAAGATTTGTTTCTAAGTGACATTTTTTGTCTAGTCTCTTTCGTTAGCCAGGGGGCTGGCTTAGCCTTAATTCTAATAGAACGTTTTGGTGCATGATAATCAAGAATAGTTAGGAATGTGTTGTTAAAGTAATTAACAGCTTCTTGAAGAGGAAGTGTTTTTAGTGGGTTCCAGTTACAAGCCTTTAGTTCCGTTTTAAATTGGGTTGGGTTAAAGCATTTGAGGTTACGTAGGGTCCTATATAAAGGAGAGTAATTAGAGGTATTTTTTTGTCTAATAATATAGGTTAGGTTGTGGTCACTAATGTCATCAGGTAGCGTTCAGACTGATATTTAACTTGAGGTTTATTTACCAAAATCCAATCAAGAATACTTTCTTTGTTATTAGTTTTGTTGATCCTAGTAGTGGTGTTAATTGTTTGAGTGAAGCCGTGGAGATTAATATGGGATGCTGGGTTGTTAGTGGATATTGAGGACCAGTCTAAGTTGAGGTCTCCTAGTATTATGGTTTCTTGTGGGTAGGTGGATGAGGCCCAACTGAGGATATTTTCTATGGTAGTAGAGTTATTTCCAGGGGGTAGATATATACAGATGATATAGATAGATTTTTTGAGGTTTAGTTGCAGCTTTGAGATAAGAAGTTCAGTTTTAGTAAATCCAAGGTTCTCAAAGGGTACTAATGTTATTTTTAGTTCTGTTTTGAACAATAGTGCTACTCCTCCGCCTTTTTTACCATTGCGGTCGAGTCTCAAGATATTATAACCTGGAGGTAAGATTTCAGTGTCTTTAGTAAAGGGTTTTAACCAGGTTTCAGGAGTGGTGATCAAGAAGAGAGTGGAGTAGGGTTATTTTGTTATTGACGCTTTGGATATTAAGGTGTCCTATGAGTAGAGTATTTGTGTTGGAGGTTAGTGATTCATGAGAAGTGTGTAGAGAAACAGGTGTAGCTTCAGCTGAAAAATTAGATGGACCAGGGTTGGGGTG